>NW_023270387.1:6321143-6374802 GCF_011800145.1 Mirounga leonina
TAGTGATGATGGTGATGGTGTTGATGATCATGGTGATGATGGTGATGATGATGATGGTGTGGATCATGATGGTGATGGTAGTGATGCTGGTGATGATGATCATGGTGAGGATGGTATCCTTTAGGAGCTTTTGAAGACACATAAATGTATTCTCCAGGCAATACATATATAACCAGAGACTAAAGCATAAACAGTAAAAAAAAAAACAAAACTAACCACTCCTCCTCTATATGTCAGTGCCTAGTACCTGATGGATCAGTTGGTTGGGTAGAATTACAAGCCAATTTTGAGGGCCACATATCTGATATTTGTTAATATTTTTTCTTGCTTGCAACCCCGTTTCTTTTAGGCCCTGGGTTTTTGTTGATATGTATCGACTAGTGATATTTTTCTTAAATATCATTTTAACTAAAGCATACAACTGTTTGGATGTACAGGAAAAGTTTGTTTCCTTCCTTTTAAGGCTCTATCAAGTACTGTTACTTAGAACTTCATCAGTGACCCATTCAGCATTTATAAACCCTAATAGGACTACTGAAATAGGAAGCATTCTCATTGATTCACCTCAATGTACAGTTACTGACTTCCTGCTTTAGCTCGTGCAGTGAGTAGGGAAATACAAAATTGGCAAACACGTCTGAAATCTGCACAATGAAATGAGAACTGAATCAGTGACAAATGAGTGCTGTGCATGGTAGGATCAGAGGAGGAAGGTCACTTTGGGCTGGTGTGGCAGCTGAGGCTTCATGAACTACGCAAAATATGGCCTGGATCTGAAGTTCACTTGGGATATTAAGGCAACACGGAGATGGTCAGTGTGTTCGCTACACTGCGAAGAACAACTGTGGGATTCAAAATGGTGTTGGTGAGTTGGAGAAAAGGTCAGAAACAGATGAAGCACAGTCCAGGAAGGCACTGCCCATTCCTTCAGGCAGAGAGGACAGAAAGGGAGGGTGTGGTTCATTTCTTTGTTTTCGTTCAGTTTTTGTTAAGCACCTCCTATGTGCACAGGATACGTTGGTGAGCAGGAATAGATGTATCCTGACGGAGGTCTAGGGACAAACATGCTTTTCTGGGCTCTGTACAGAACTAAGTCTGTTACTTAAAGTCTAGATAACGAAGGGTTGAAAGGTTGAAATTCCTAGAGACAGAAAAAAGTGTGAGGACAGTGGTTGGTGCTTTTGGGCCGAGAAAAGGCAAGAGATCAGAGTGAGTAGAGCCGCTGACGATAGGTCAGTGATATGACACTGCATTATTATTGTTGTCGCTATTGTTTTAAAAGCAAGCCTAACACTGGCCTTGCATGAAGAAAATCTCACTGGGTAAACAAAGGATCCTCTTATATGAAGGTAAATACTCTTGCGTCCTCAGCATCCAGAAATTTTGTTCTTTCATGGATTAAGACCACACCAGGGAAAAGCAAAGGAAACAAAGGGATGCACTCCTTTTTGTCTTGGTCCTATCCCACTTTCTTTCCACTTTCAGCCCCTTCCTCATCCATGCCTTCTCTAAGAAATAGATGAAAATGTAGAGACTTGTAAGAGGCCGTCTATCATGAGGCATGTACCCACTGAGATTCTGCAAACTATTCCCTTGTAATTTCCAGCGGCCACTTTTCTTTGCAGAATGTGGCCAGCACAGTGCCCTCAGTATCAGTGCCTTCCTGATTTTCAGCCGGAGAGCTGGTTTATTGTACCAGTGACGGCCGTGTTTGAGCCTAAGAGTTGAAGCCGGAACCTATTGTCTATGCAGACAGGGGAATTCACAGAACAATTACTGTGGGAAGCGATTGTTCGCAATTTGGTGAAAAACAGCCTTGCTGACTTATATGCACTGCAGGATGATTTAGCTCTGAAGTGCAGGGAATAATAACCAGGTCCTTTGTGGAGGACCCCCATAAGTGAAAACCAAAGCCACAGCAGCTGACTACACGAGTTCAGAAAGTGCCCTCGGGGGCAGTTCTTAGCCTCTGAGAGCCTGTAAATAAGCTTTGTCAGTGTGCTGTTTTCCATTGTTTTCCTTTTTCCTGCACAGACACACACAGCCCACCCATCTCTTCATCCATGCACTTCAGGGTTGGGGAAGGATTCTGTCACGCACTCAGCCCGCTGTCCTCCTACTTTTATGGCTAATGCATTTTAGGTGGAGGGACACATCTTTGAGCTAATTCATAAGGATGAACATTAGTCACTAGCAGGCGGATAAAAGAATCTAGAACAAGTAGCTTCTTTTCCTGTGATAAATCCATTCCTTGTCATGGATTTTACTTCAATTTTCTTAAATAATAAAATATTTTGACCTTTGAAAAACCTGTCATCTTTTCCCAGAGAGTTTATAATGCCCAGTAGATAGGGAATTAAGGGTCGTCAGTTTGAATGCCAAGTTTGTCGCTAAGGACCTGTGTGACCCTGGCAAACCACCTTCGTGATGAGTGGGGGTCAGTTTCCTCATCTGCGTGTAGCTGCCGGGGTGCCCCTTGGCTGAGCCCAAACATAGATTGGGCTGGGGATCCTGACAGCCATGCCCACCTTCCACTGGGCCTGTTCTCATCAAATGGCATTCGTGGGGACCTCTTTACCCTTCTTGGTGGGGAGAGATGGGAAGGACATTTCTGTAAAGGTAGGAGGGTGACACAAGAAGCGATTAAGATAGTGAAGGGGCAAATAATTTGGATTGATTTTGAGCCCGTAGAGCCAGGTAAGTTAGAGTCAGAAGCTGAAGAAACAGTTTTTGGGAGAGTCTTGGTGAATCTGTAAGCACAGGCGATGCTCCTTCAGGGCGCTCATGTGGCACAGTGCCATCCAGGAGTGGGACAAGGGCTGTTCTCTTCCATCAACGACATGCAGCAGTTCAAAAGGGAGGAGAATTCAAAGTAAAGCCTTCTTAGGTTTGGGAAGGTTGACTACTCTTTAGGCAGGGTACCGGGAAAAGTGGTGCTGGGAAGGGGTCTTTGGCGTCCTCTCTGGACACGGAGATCTAAACAGATGGCCCTTTCTAGAGAAAAAGGTTGGACCCTATCAGCCCTGGCCAGACTCCTTGGCTATGAGACAGCACTCCGCAGCCTTGGCGTGCCGTCAGAGAAATACATTTTTATAATGGAGAAAATGGTCAAGAAATTTGATCAGCCTCTTGTAAAAAGGAGGTCACAAAATGAAGGCTTTCTTGGAGAGTTCTCTTTCAGCCTTATGAAAAACCTTTGAACTTTGGCTGAAACATGCCTCCTGAGAAGCATGCTCTGGAAGGAAATAAAAGAAGGATGTTGACAGTTTGCAATGGCTTTTCACTGTTCTGGCAGACAATGCCTGCATTGCTCTGATGGAGAGCTTGGATATATTTAAAGGTTTATTTGTTTATTTTAGAGAAAGAGAGAGTGTGAGAGTGAGCAAGGGGAGGGGCAACGGCAGAGGAAGAGAGAGTCTTAAGCAGGTTCTGCACTGAGC
This sequence comes from Mirounga leonina, assembly GCF_011800145.1. NCBI lineage: Eukaryota > Metazoa > Chordata > Mammalia > Carnivora > Phocidae > Mirounga > Mirounga leonina. The sequence goes on from NW_023270387.1 coordinate 6,324,584, forward strand.
ATGGAACCCATTGTGGGGCTCCATCTCATGACCCTGAGATTACGACCTGAGCTGAAACCAAGAGTTGGATGCTTAACTGATTGCACCACCATTTCTATTTAACAGAAATATGAGAAACTGTAGGACTGTGCAGGTTAATTTTCTTAAGCCTGAGCACCTGGAAGGGGATGAATGCACTCCACCTATGTGTGTCATTGTTCATATAGAAAGCCATAGCCTGGTGGTTTTCAAACTGTGTTCCACAGAACCCTCAATTTTCCTCAGTGCCTACTTAAAGGTGTGGGGCAAGAGGCCAAGGGAATGGGACTCCTGGTCTCCTACTCTTGCTTTGAATATTGAACCGCTGCTTATGACTTTGTTTAAAGAAAGCACTCACTAGTTAACCATGGCCATTGTGATAGAGGCTGTGGATAGAAGTGCCTTAAAAACTCATTGTTAGAAAAGCCTTAACGCAGGGCTTTGGTGAAGGCTCAGGCTGCAATGACAACATGAATAAATTTATGGTTCTCTGGACTTCTCATGGGCTTAGAGAGAAAAGGAAGAACCTCAAACCATTTGGAATAGTCACTAAGATCCTGCCAGGGTTGAGGAGATGGTACAGATAGTATAGTACATTCACATTTCAGATCATTGTCCGGGTAGACTGCCAAGGCCGCCAAGACTGCAGGGAGCCTCATCTAACCCTGAAGTGTGAGTGTTTCCAAAACAAGGGCCAGGGACTTCTTGAAGCAGGAAAAACCCACTATTCTGTTATCGTTGGACAGAGGATAGCTATTTCTTTTTTTTTTAAAGATTTTATTTATTTATTTATTTGAGAGAAAGAGAGAGAGAAACAGCATGAGAGGGGAGAGGGTCTGAGGGAGAAGCAGGCTCCCCGCTGAGCCGGGAGCCCGATGTGGGACTCGATCCCAGGACTCCGGGATCATGACCTGAGCCGAAGGCAGTTGCTTAACCAACTGAGCCACCCAGGCGCCCGAGGATAGCTATTTCTAAGAGGACTGCAAGTTTGGGGAATGTGTAATTAAGGATTCAGAAGCAAAATGTACTAGAGAGCATGCGATCTGTATAGCCTATTCTTCCTATCCCACCATCCCCCAAATCCCTAAATTCTCAATTCCCAAATAGTAGAGCCTACTTCCCACCTGCCTCATGTATTTGAGAGCTGATGGAGCTCTTGAGGAAGGGGTTATTGAAAGAATCTGTATTCTCATAGCTGTTCAGGCCAAAACCTTGGCATCTTTCTTGACCTCATATTTCATGTCCAGTCCATCAGCTTGTTTTGTTGTGTCTGTCCTCAATATGGATTCAGAATTCTGCTGCTTCTCACCACTTCCCTATCACCCTATCACTCAGTCTCCTTTTTCTTTTATCTGGATTCCTGCAACAGCTTCCTAACTTGCATCCCCACTTCCACCATTAATTCTCAATAGAGAAGCCAGGATGAATCTATTAAAGTGGAAGGAACTTGGGTCAAAACCCTGTTTCACTCATGGTAGAAGCCAGTGTCTTCATAATGGCCTATAGGGCCTCTCTACTGGACCTGATCTTCCCTTATTTCTCTGAACATCTCCTATTTGCTCCAGCCTTTCTCACCTCTTTCCTGTTCCTTGAACATTCTGGACTGACTGAGTCTTGCACTATTTGTTCCTTGTGCTTGAAATGTTCTCCCACTGATATCCCCAGGATTAATGTACTATAACCTTCAAGCTTTTGTTCAAATGACATTTTTTCAATGAAGTCTTTCCTGACTACTCAAAATTGTTCCTAGGCCCTTAGACCATATAAACTTGCTGCTCTTCCTTACTTGGTTCTACTTTTTATTGTTTCCAAAGCATGTTTTAGTGTTCTATAAAGTTCACTTCTTTATTATGTTTATTTTGTATCTTTTCCTGACTGAATGCTAAGTTTAGTCATGAGGACGGAACATGACCCCTGAGGACAGGGATTCTTGTCACTTTGGTTTGCTACTGTATCCAAACTGCCTAAACTCATGCCTTGCTCATACTAGGTGCTCTATATGAATTTCCTGAATGAATAAATGAATGAATGAATGGATTGCTAAGGGAGCTGGCCTAGATTCTTTCTATTATCTCTTTACTTTAATGTGGTGTGATTCTATCATAAAGAGCATTTTTCAACAACCTTTGTTTTCTGGTCAGAAAAAAAAGATACTAGATTTGGGGAGTAAGATAACCAACTGTATCTCTTCTGATTGGACAAAGGCTCTTGCAACAAGCATTCAGCACTGTTATGTGCTTGGGGATGGCTTTTAATGACCCCACTGTTGTATTTTAATGAAAACCCAACAGGAAGAAGGAAGGGGGAAGAGAAGTCAGGTTATGATGACTAATTTCCTCATCCCAAGGAGAAGAGCTCTTGTCAGCACCGGGAGCATATGGTAAGGTAGCTGCCTAGTAGTCATACCCAACCTGAATGTTCTGGTCTGTGCTAATATTTCTAATCGTAAATTGATAAACTGGCATTCAGGCATGCAACTCAGTCTCATTTGTGTTTTAGTGAATGAGAGTTAGGTTCTCAGCCTGAGCAGAACCTGAACGTGGTGACCCAATTGTGGTTGGGCCTTTTGAGGTTCTGCTCAATTCCTGCTGATGCTACATAATATTGATATATCTTCCATCGCTCAGTCTACTGGTTTGATCAGGAACATACCTGTTTGAGAGAATGGGATGATCTACATCTTTATTAACTGGAATTATTGATAAGAAAGTTCTTTATGCCTAAAAATATGAGTTCTTTAAAAATCGTATGGTTGTGAAGATTCTATCCAAACCCCAATTCTATCATTTCTACCAACTTCTCTCATCCTTACTTTATTGCTCAAACTTGTTTTACTGTTCTTTATTTACTTGTAGAAAACATCTTCAGAAAACCCAAATGAAAGTAAGCAAGAGCTGTGGGCTATTCTTTTTTCCCCCAGCTTTATTGAGGTGTAATTAACAATGAAAAATTGTATATTTTTGAGGTGTACAACTTGATGGTTTGATATACATATTCACTGTGAAATAACTACCACAATCAGGCTAATTAACATATACATCACCATATATATACATGTGGTGTGTATGTGTGTGTACGTGTGCAATGATCTTAAGATGATCATCTTACAAATTTCAAGTATACAACCCAGTATTGTTGACTGTAGTCTCAGTGTTATACACTAGATCTCTGAAATTTATGCATCTTGCATGACTGAAACTTTGTACCCCTTGCCTGGTACACCCTCAGTTCTCCTCATAGCCCCTGGCAACCACCATTCTACTCCCTGCTCCTATTTGACTATTTTCAATTCTACATGTAAGTGAGATCATGCAGTATTTGTCTTTCTGTGTTTGGCTTATTTCACTTAGCATAATGTCCTCCAGGTTCGTCCGTGTTATTACAAATGGCAGGATTTCCTTTTTTATGGCTGAATAATACTCCATTGTGCATATACAACATGTTTTTTTTTTTTTTTTAAAGATTTTATTTATTTATTTGAGAGAGAGAGAATGAGAGACAGAGAGCATGAGAAGGAGGAAGGTCAGAGGGAGAAGCAGACTCCCCGCTGAGCAGGGAGCCCGATGCGGGACTCGATCCAGGGACTCCAGGATCATGACCTGAGCCGAAGGCAGTCGCTTAACCAACTGAGCCACCCAGGCGCCCACAACATGTTTTCTTTATTCACCCTTTGATGGACACTTCAGTTGTTTCCATATCTTCTCTATTGTGAATAATGCTGAATTTAACATGGGAGAAAAGATATCTTTTTGAGATCCTCGTTTCATATCTTTTGGATATGCATTCAGAAGTGAGATTGATGGTTCATAAGTTAGTTCCATTTTTAATTTTTTGAGGAACCTCCTTACTGTTTTCCGCAATGCCTGCCTGCACCAATTCACATTCCCATCAGCAGTGTACAAGGGTTCCCTTTTCTTTACATCCTCACCAGTGCTTTTTATCTTTCCGATAATAGCATTCTAACAGATATGAGTTGATATCTCATTATGGTTTAGATTTGCATCTTCCTGATAATTAGTGAAGTAGAGCACTTTTTCATATACCTGTTGGCCATGAGTCTATCTTCTTTGGAGGTGTCTTTTCAGGTCCTTTGCCCAGTTATTAATAGGGTTATTCTCTCTCTCTCTCGCTATTTTTTTGCTATTAAGGTGTATGAGTTCCCAATACATTTTGAATATTAATCCCTTATCAGTTATCTAGTTTACACATATTTTCCCCCCATTCTGTAAGTTGCCTTTTCACTCTGTTGGTTGTTTCCTTTGTAGTGTAGAAGCTTTTTAGTTTGATGAAATCCCAATTGTCTATTTTTGCTTTTGTTGCCTGAGCTTTTGATGTCATTTCTAAAAAGTTACTGACATGGGCTAGTCTTTGTGTTAATATCTGGAAAGCAGAATAAACTGAGTTTCGTCATAATCAAGTTCTCCTTTGAAATCATATGTCACTCCAAAAATGTACAGGTAACCATTTTGTGGGCAATCAGTGGAGAAGAGGCAGTACTCACATACCCGGAATCAAACCCACAAAGCAGCCCTCCAGAGCCTTTCTGGGCACAATGCATGGTCATGTCCCACGATGTTGATTATTATTGTGTCCCACTTTTCAGGCTGGAAGGAGGGAATGTATATTAGCCATTCCTCCAGGTCCTAGACAGTTTTTCCCCCCCCCCCTCTATTCAATATATACTCTGCTCAGAGATTGGATCCTGGGAAATTGATTGCATCTTTTCCCTAGCTACTTCATGTTAATGGTCTTTTCATCTGAGCATTGGGTGAGTGATTGCAATGACCCAGTTTGTTGTAATATCATGTGCATGACTGTATTGTGTATTGTCACACTGCATTAGAGTATGGTGATGGCTCTGTTTGAGCACAGGGGACATTTTATAGAATCTCTGCTGTGTGATTTGAGAATATTACTCTGCTGCATATGGACTTGCCTTAAGTACTACAGTGAAAAAACAACAACACAGAACTTCCCACTAAAATATAATAAGTCCAGAGTGGAACGATGCAGTTCTGAACCTCACTTTCTTTCACTTCCAAACATGTACCTGTAAGAATTGCTCAGAGGCTCTGAATATATAAATTGTAGAGCAAACTAGGTTTTATGAATGCAATCTCTTTTGGTGGTTATGGGTCAAACCAACCCTCTTAACCTCCTTTGGTCAGATTGAAAAGGCCTTCCTGCTTCTTATTATATATTTCAGCATTTGATGGTATATGTGGATAAAATACACAGACTGAGCTTATCTTGAAAGAATTCCAGGAGCCCCAGCATATTGGCAAGGGCAGTAATGATGTAAAATCCCTTGTCTGCTGGATGATTAGTGAGGCTCATTTTGTGTTCCTTCTTCTAATGTATCCTTTCTCTTTTGGGCCAGCTTTAGACAAGTGATTTGACAGCTGGCTTATTAGTTGGAGGATTTAGATCGTAGGTTTAAATTGTTTATTGGTTGCCTATGGATTTGAGGAACCAACATCTTCACATCTTTCAGCAGAAAGATTGTACCTCCGTAGGCCCTCAGTCATTGCTAGTGACTATTCTTACCTCTTTCTTCTTCCCTTCCGTATCTCCCTGCGTGCTGGCCAATTCTTTGTGGTGGAGGTAAAAATATAAATGGGGAATTTGGGGAGAAATGAAAAGCAAGAGAGTTTTCAGTGCATCACGCAAATAGGACACAAAGGTATGCAAATAGTTGCCAATGAGCTTTTGGATTGGAGGTCTGAAGGCCAACAACAGTTGCAGTTTGTCTTGGAACATGCTTCTCACCACCTGTGGCTTCAGGCCAGTGGTCCACTTGACCCTGGGGGCATAAGAAGTGCCCCTGGGCTATTGGTGGAGATATTTCTATTCCTCATTCCTCCCGACCTCTATTTCATGGTTTCTGAAGTTGAGGGTTTTATGAATGGCCTGAGCTTTGAATCCTGCTGGGTGAAGCTGCAGAACTTGTGATGTCAGGTGAGTTCTGCCCAGAGGAAAATGGGATTCTTTAGGGCACATTCCTCTGGGCAGACCTGCTGTGTTTGGTGCAGAGCCTATGCCTAAACACAGGTCAGTGAGAGAGGGGGAAGATGTGCTGGGGTTTGGAAGAATGGTGGGTGGATATATTGGAATTTGGGGAAGAAAGGTGGAATTTATATCCTTATGTAGTGAAACTATGGGAATTATCATCTTGGCCTACTGTTCCCGATGCAGATTGGCCCACTGCCTTTTGGGCTGATCTGGACCAGAGCAGAATTCCAACCTGCATCTTGAAGCTGTGCTATACCCTTGTTTCATTCACTTGCTCAATTGTTTGTTCATTTATCCCTTCCATTTACCTACCCGTTCGTTCAACACCTGTAGGCTAGACTTTGAGCTGAGCTCTTTTGATTCCCCTCACATTCTGGTAGAAAAGATATAAACGGGTTGGTGATTATAGCATTGAGTGCTGTTGTGCTTGGAATTGAGACCTTTGTGGAGTCTTATAGGATGAGAGAGGGTTAGTGTGGTGAAGGAGGAGGAGAAGGGACTTCTGGGCAGTGAGACCGTGTCTCACCATCAGATTGAAGATGCTCTTTCAAAACTTTCCTTCTCTATTTTCAGACTGACTGGAAGAGGCCTGGTATTGTCTGGCGCCAAGTTTCTTGCATGTTTGCCGATTCACCTGACAGCTTTGAGTCTTACTTGCTCTAGTGACTGTTCAGTTCTCAAGAAGAACATGAAGTGCCTGCTCAGTTGGTTTCAGGAAAGACCAATGCGTGTGCCATCCGCATAGACACTTTATGGAGATTCTGCTTTTCTTTTTAAGGAATTCACAACAAGTTTTGTAATGAAGTCATTCTGGTTAAAATAATCCCTACAAACCGATGAAGGCTTGGATAGTCTTCAGGATTTCCTGCCAAGGCTGGTTGGTATTCAATGGCAAGACCGGAGGTCAGAAGATAACCACTTACAAAGGTGGTTGCACGGGAATTGTTGAAGAAATGTTCTAACGCAGTGGAGTTGAACCCATGGGCTTGGCCCTGTTCTTTGAAACAAAGGCCCAGCTTTGATCCTTTCACACCAAATCTGCAGTGGTTCCCAGCAGACAGTGTTTTCTCCTTTATCCTGTTCCTCATGTATACCGCTCCTCCTTCCGCTCAACCAAAAGCTCATAGATTCATTTTTGGCTTCCTCAAGATGCCTGAGAGGGCTGACGTATCATACCACACACTGCAGATTCTCTTTCTGACTGTCAGAGGAATTGCCGAAGGTAAAGGGACCTTTTCCAATATCACACTACAGTGTCTAGGTATTTTTTCCTCTCTTTACTGAAGTGGGGGGAAAACAAAAGAGGCCTCGAGCTTGAGCACTGCCAACTCCTATCGAGTGTAGGATCTCGGTGATGAGAGCGCTCTGTGGCTCCCACACCCAAGACTTATGTTTTGGTGAGGTTCAGTGGTAAATGCCAAGCAACAAGAGGTGGCACCTAGGTGACTCGTGCCCTAATTGATGTCTGCTCTGAAAATTTAGAGGTAGGTCCTGATTTTTAGACTAAGATAGCTAATTTATGTTGAGGCACGGGGAAAGTGTTTAGATCAGAGAAACCTCTTTAATGGGCTAGAGGTAGGGGATGATACACATGTGGTGGTTCAGAGGAGGGAATTGAAACAATAGATGAGGGAACACTGAGCTTACATGGAGATTGAACCCACGACTTTGATTCCATTCCAACCAAACTCATGCAATTGAAGTTCTCAAGGGGCTGAAGGTGGGAATGGGAAAGTAGGCACATTAGTGTGATGTATGCTCATTGGTATTGAACAGATCTGGAATTCAGATCTGGGTCTCCCACTCATGAGCTGTGTGGTTTTAGACAGGTTACATAACCTCTCTGATTGTCCATTTCTTTCTTTTTTTTTTTATTAAAGATTTTATTTATTTATTTGACAGAGAGAGACACAGCGAGAGAGGGAACACATGCAGGGGGAGTGGGAGAGGGAGAAGCAGGCTTCCCGCTGAGCAGGGAGCCTGATGCGGGGCTCGACCCCAGGACCCCGGGATCATGACCTGAGCCGAAGGCAGACGCTTAACGACTGAGCCACCCAGGCGCCCCTGTCCATTTCTTCTTATGTAACATGGAGAGAATTAATTTCAGCATGAGTAGTAAAGACAAATTAATGAATACTGAGATAAAAAGAGGTATGTACAAACATGACTAGGCACTCCATAAAGGAAAGCTAAAATAGTAGGCAAGATTAGCCAGAAAGTGAGGAATGTGCGTAAGACAGGGCTGAAGCACGGATGACTCCTGGGACGATGGGAAACCTTGATAAGACAATTGACCACACCACTGACCTTCTCCACTTCAAAGGCAATAATCATAGCAATAAAAACAATAATAACAAACAACAATGTGGGCTTTAGTAGGATTTTGAGGTTATTAAATGGTATGACTCTGACTCAGCAATGCTCAAATGCTGTCCAACCTGCATTCCTTCTCCCTGCAGCACCCCTCTTGGGGCCTGAGCTTGCAGCTTAATTAGCACTACCTTCCTTCTAAGTCTTGGGATCTGAAGCACTCTTATTAGCCACATAGATGAAGTGGTTAAATAAGTCGGAGAGCTAGCTGCTCGGTCTACAGAACAGGCTTGGACTCAGTCCACCCCCAGCTGCATACCTATTGGGCAGTAGAAAAGCACCGAAGAGAGATGGCAGGCCCAGCTCTCTGGACAGTGTATTCCCCCAGCAAGGTGTATACCAGGAAGGAGAGGTCACAGAGCCCAGAGGGATTCCCACCCCATTAGGAAGACATGGTCCAGCCTGTCCCTGGCAGCTCCTTCATCCCTGGAGGAAAAGGGGTCCAGGGGTTGAAAGGTTCTCTCCCCCACAACAAGAATGGTAGCCAGCATTTGCTGAGTGCCTACCGGCAGGACTGTCTAGCTCCAAATCTCATGTCTTTTACCTCCCTGCTAGGAACTCCCAGAAAGGAGGAGGTGCTGCCTGTCCGATCTCAAAGAGAAGAGCGTGAATCTTCTTTGTGAAAATTATCCTAGCTCTGGCACATACTAATGTTTTCGATTTGCCTTACGTTTTAAGCTTGCAGAGTGCCTTTAATCATACCCTCCTTCAGGTGTATTTTCTCCCGCTCTCAGCTTTTTAAACTGCCCAGCTTGGTAGATAAGTTACTTTATTTTCATCTTAGAAATCTATACTGAGAAATCTGTATCTGTTATCTTGCCAGGCAAGCATTCTTGTCCTCGGTGCAGAGAATCAATTTTGTTTACATGTTAATAGACTTAGGTCGGGGTGACGTGTCCTTAGGTCTTCTTCAGACAAATACGAGCTTGTGATGCTCTGTTAGAATGCACCTAGGGTGCAGAGCTAAAACAAAATAGATCCAGCTACGTCATTAGGTGCTTCTAATTACACACTCACAATGCTAGGAAACTTCTCCATTCACGTCTTCTCTGAGGAGCAAGGACACAAAAAGCCAGCTCTGTCACCGCAGATACACCCCTCTCAGGCTGTGGCTTGGATTCCCTTCTGTGTACCTTCAGAAGCCTGATGGGTTGACGGGAAGGTTTTTATGTATGGGGAAGCCGCATCCTAGCATTACCTGTTCTCACTACTGTTATTTCAGCAGTAATTTGGTGCTATCCAGAGAAGGTTTGTTAAGCCTGGCACATTCCAGATGTTTTGGAGAACTGTTTTAAAAGAGATCACAAGGCTTAATTCTTCCCCACAAAGAGATTATAATTTACTGGGAATATCTGGCACAAACACCTGGCATTCATGAATGAAATGAATTAGAACACTGAAGTGCTCAATTCAGTGTAGAAAAATTTTCAGAAAGTGTTTCGGGGAATAAGCATATTAGGAACACACTTGGCAGCCACAGTGTTATTACATACTCACATGTTGCAATCAGGTGTGAGAGTCCTTGCAGGTCATTTATTAGTAATAATAACTGAAGTCCTAAAATTTGTGAATTACTTCTTTTTGATATCAATTAAGGTGGATTCAGTGTCATCCCTAAATTCCTCGCTTGTTTGCGTGTTGGCATGCTTTCTTGAAGGAGAAAGAATCAAAGTGGTTGAAGCTAACAAGCTGTAATTACAATACCGCTCCCTGGTTAGGAGCTTGCGCCCTGGAGTCAGGTCATCTGAGCTCAAACCCCAGTTCCCTCACTTTGACCTAGCATTGCTGAGATTCCTCGTTTTGCTCTGAGGATGCAAGGAGATCATCTGGGTACCACCGCGCTTACCTTGCCATGAGGCAACCGCTAGATAAATGTCAGCCAGTGTCATTATTAATTATGTGCTGTGCTGGGTACACAGCTATTGTTCTAAGAGACCAGAAAAAGGAGTGAGCAGTGTTGGCCGTGGTTCAGAAGGAAGGCCTAAATGCAGGGTCAGTGTAGGGAACAGTGCAAGTTTCCAAGAGGGGTTGATTTCCTTTCCCGCTGCTGTGTGCCTCAGCTGTTTAGGGTGCGCACCCCCATGCTATGCCTGCAGTCCGTTTTCCCCCGTTACTGATAAGCCCTGTTCTGCTGTCTTTAGAGTTTGGCTTGGTCCTTATGGCATTGGATTGTTTGGCTTTGGGAAGGTGTGCGATACCTAAATTCTCTTTTTCTCATACTCCTGGAGAAAACCGCCACCCCTGACTCTGATTTGTCATTTCTCTTCCTATGTATCAGTGTAGGAAGGACCCTCCCGCTGAGGTGGATCTCTGTACTGTTCTTCAAACCCTAACTTCCCTTTCCCTCACTAACTCAGATCATCACTCCCCTTAAGGCTACTACTTGCACTCATTTTTTTAAGTAAAATAATTGTATTACACATATTTTAAAGATACATCAAAGGGAAGATAATGAAGCTTTACAAATGTGTATTCATGTTCAATAATTTTGAAGATTTTGCCATATTTGCTCTCTGTCCATCTCTTTTGGCTTTTTCTTTGATGAATTATTTTTATTAATTTTTATTTTTTTAAAAGATTTTATTTATTTATTTGTCAGAGAGACACAGAGCGCAAGCAGGGAGAGAGGCAAGCAGAGGGAGAAGCAGGCTCACCACTGAGCAAGGAGCCCGATGCGGGACTCGATCCCAGGACCCTGGGATCATGACCTGAGCCGAAGGCAGACGCTTAACTGACTGAGACACCCAGGTGTCCCTGATGAATTATTTTAAAGCAAATTCCAAGTATGTTCTTTCACAGCTATGTGGTGAAGAACGTATCTCCAAAAATCATGGACACTCTCTGATATGCCCACCATGCTGTTACCATGTCTAACAAAATGAAAAATATTTCTTTGGTATCATCGACTACCCAGTTAGTTACCAAAATTTTTTTTAAAGTTGGTTTGTTTGAATCAGGGCCCACACAAAGCCCACAAATTGTGTTATGTTGTAAAATTCCTTTAATCCAGATTAATGTCCTTCCTGCACTGCTCCACCCCCCTCCTTTTTTCCATACTGTTGGCTTACTGAAGAGAAGGCGGTCATCCTTGGGAATGTTTGTTTCTTTGTGAAAGCTTGATCCCTCCATTGGTGTTGAGTTTTCGTGGAAGAGTATGGAATGTTTTCCCGTTTGTCTAAATGTACTTTTTCATCTTTCCCGTACTGTTTACAAATTTTCCTTGTATAGACGTTGCATGCTCCTTGCTCAGAGTATGACGAGATAGTTTATCTTTTTAAGCCTTCTCCTCCTCAAATAGCATAATTTAAATAGCATAATATTCTAGTGTGTATTTATATGGGAGCTATTGATGCCATATATTAATTTTATATCCTGTTAATTTATTGCTTTGTCTGATTTTTATAGTTTTTCATTGATTCTCTTGAGTTTTCTTAATATACAGACCTGCTATTTAAAAATAGATCTAATTTTAGCTCCCAATTGCTCTATCTTCTAATTACATTGGCTGATTCTTCCAGGATCATGTTAAGTGGCAACACTGGGTGACTTTGTGTTGTGTCTTACATTAATGAGAGTGCCCGTTAAGTATTTTCCCATTAAGTAAAGTACATGTTTAATTGATTTGTATTTTAGGAATGAGTGTGTATTTGGGAGTGTATGTGTGATCAGAAATACATGCTGAATTTTTTCAAATGATTTTTTTTTAGCATTGTTGGAGATGATAGTATGATTTCTCCTTTGACCTATTGCTATGATTAGTTACATTAATGGATTTGCTCATATGGAATCATCTTGTATTCCCAAAATAAACTCTTTGATCATGACATATTTTGACATAAGATTCTATTTTTAATTCTTAGCATTTTTACATCAGTTTTCATGAGAATGCTACATAGCTTTCTTTTTCATATTATCTCTATATGCCTTTTATATCAATGAATATGTTTGACATAAAATATTTGATTTTCCTTCTTTTTCTGTGTTCTGGAATAATTTAAATAGCAACTAGACTATCTGTTTTTTAACTGTTTTGTAGTATTCCAGTACAGCTTGTAAAACTGTTTGGTCCTGGTGCTGTTTTGAAGAGTAGCTTTTTGAAAATTCTCTCAGTTACTTATATGATAATTGACCTGTCTGGATTTACTATCTCAACTTTTTATTTTGACTGAAGTTTTCCATTCATCTAGGTTTTCAAATATTTCCTTAGAATTGTGCTAATATAATTACATAGATTAAACAAGTTCCTTATTTTGATAGTTATTTTTCCTTTGCCATGTTTATTTTGTGTATTTGTGCTTCCTACTCTTTTTACTAAAAACAAAATTACTGTAGATTTGTCCATTTTATTAATTTTTTCAGAAGACAAGATTATTATTAGAGTTTATTTTCTAACTCATTTCTGCTTTTATCTTTAGTAATTCTTTTATTTTGCTTTCTTTTGACATTATTGTTCTTTTCGTCACTTTTGGAGTTCAGTATTTAACCCATTTTTTTTCATTTTATAGATCTAGATAATAAAGTTATGAATTTTTATTTGAGCCATTTCCTTTAGCTGTATCCCTCAATACAGTATATTGCATTTTATTTATTGTTGCCCTGTGGAAGTTATGCAATTACTTTTTATATTTCCTTCTTGACATCAGAGTTGAATGAGGTTTTTTTATGTGTTTGTTTACATTTCCAAGTGGAAGGACTTTTAAAAAAATCTTATTAATTTCTACTTTTATCACACTTTGGTCAGAATACACTATATTTTTAAAAATTTACTATAACTTTCTTTGTGGCCTAATGTGTTGTTTATTTTTGTAAATGTTCCATGTGTACTCTTAAAGAAGGTGCATTCTTTATTATTAGGAAGTGTTCAATACATATCAGTAAGATCTGTCTTATTGCTTGTTTATAACTTCTATATCCTTACTAATTGCTTTTGTCCATTTGATCTCTCTGGATTTAAAAGAAAACAATATGAGAATAGTTGTTTATTTTTTTTCCTCCAGTGAGTTAAGTCCTCTTGCAATTATTGACATAATGGATATGTTTGGTGGTGTTTTATGTTGTTTTTACTTTAAACTCCTGTGTTTTCTTTGCCTCCTATTGGCGTTTCTTTTGTTATTTGAAAGTTTCAATTTTTGTTAAAACAGACACATTTCTATCTTTGTTTAATATGCTTAGTCACTTCTTACTTAGATATAAGCTATTGGTTTTCTGGTATGACCAATACAGAGGTTAACTAGTCACCATTTTATTTTTCTCCACTGTCTCTCTCCCATGCTCCAATTTAGACAGGATTCTCTTAAGTTCCAGCATGTCTGTGACCTCTCTATCGAAGAAAATTTTAGATAGATTTTAAACCCAAGTTTTCAGTTTCTTTCTTTGAGTATGTTAAAAGTGCTACATTGTTTACCAGTATGAAATAAAATAGTCAAGATGGATATCTAGTCTGCTCTGATGTTCTTTTCCTATAAATGACAGACTTTTTATAGATACCCAAAGGACTTTTCCTTATATTTAAAGGCTATGACTTTTACCAGGGAATGTTTTTTGTGTTGACACTTCTGGATCAAGTTTCCATGGCAATAGTATACTTTTCAATATATTTCAATATATGCAAGTTTTCTTTTACTTTAGGAAATTTTTCTTGAAGTATAGTTTTAAACATTTGTCCTATTTCATTTATTTATTTTTCTTTTTTGGGAGTGTACCAATAGTCTATTTACTCTTCTTTACTTATATTTTATATTTACATTTTTCTTGAACCATACAAAAGTTTGAAAATTTCTGACTGATTTGTTATTATTTTATTTCCCTTCTATCCTCTGTTTCCCAAAAGGTACTTTCTTTTGTTTCTATTCACTCTTGTGTTTCTTTAATTTAGTCTTAGATTCTGAAATTCAAATTCTTTTCTGAAATGTCAATTCTTACTTTATTTATTCTTCTTCCTAGTCCTATAATATCTGAGCTTTTCTATGTATTTGTGCTGTTGTTTTGAAGCTTTAATAATTCTTAAAGTTTTGACTACCTCATTTTGAAATAATTGAATAAAGTTTTCTGCTTTGTGGCCACATTTTAAGATTTGTTTTCATTATTTGTCAAAGTGTTATAATGTTCTTTTTCAACTTTTTTTCCATGTCATCATTTTGCATGAGGCTATTATTATATTCTTCTTCTGCTTGTTTAATATGTTATTAGGCAATTAGGAGAATATGTCTATGGAAGAACTAAGTTATGGTTATATTATTCTGGGTTTGTCGTTCGAAGTGCTCCCTCCTATGCTGTTACCATGAGGAACTCAAGGTATGGCCTCTCTCTGAGCTGAGCTGGGTTGAGAAACCTTCCTGACTCTCTATAGACCTTACATTCTCTGGTGATGCACCTACCTTTAGAAGTTGCACTTTGGGGCGCCTGGGTGGCTCAGTTGGTTAAGCAACTGCCTTCGGCTCAGGTCATGATCCTGGAGTCCCTGGATCGAGTCCCGCATCGGGCTCCCTGCTCGGCGGGGAGTCTGCTTCTCCCTCTGACCCTCCCCCCTCTCATGTGCTCTCTCTCTCATTCTCTCTGTCAAATAAATAAATAAAATCTTTAAAAAAAAAAAAAAGTTGCACTTTGCTGTTACAGTGCTTTCTGGGTTTACTTCATCAGTTAGCCCCCACTCTCTCCTTTATCTTTAGCCTGTCTCTTCCCTGACTCCTCCTCCTTATCCCATAAACACAATCATCTTAAAAAACAAATCCTTTTTTGACACTGTATCCCCTTCAAGAAACCATCCAATCTTTCCTCCTCTTTTTACCCGAACATTGATGACTCACAGTCTTCATTTCGTCATCTAATTATAAACTCCTTTCTATTTTCACCACCTTTTTTGAAGTAGATGTTGTTGCAGTCACCAGTGAGTTCCTACTTGCAAATCCAATGGATGCCTCTAGACATATCTTATTTGACCCCACTGTCATATCAAAACTGGTGATCATGCCCTCCTGTATTCTCCCATGTGTCCCCTTAATTCCTTTCTGACCGTTCCCTCTCCATTTCCTCACTCCTTCCTCTCCCTTTGCCCATCCTTGAATATTCCTGCTTGCTCGGGCTCCATTTAGCTCAATTATCTTCCCATCCTCCATTGTCTTGTTCGTGGTTTCATCTACTTTCAGAACTTTACTACTCATAGGCTGGTGACTGCTAAAGAAAGCCCAATTCTCTCCTCCGAACTTCAAACTTGTTAATCTTTCTGTGGGCTCAGCATCCCCAAACGAATGTTAAAAAGATACCTTAAAGTTAGTATACTTCAACATGAACTTGTCTTTCTTCTCTAGGATTCTTGATCTTGGTGGTGGCAGCCACACAAATTAGAAACCCAGGAATCATCCTTGATTTCTTTCTTTTTCAATCATCTCCCTTCATGTATACACCAAATCCTGTAACATTCTATCATCATCTCTCGCCTCATGTGATACTAAATGGTCTTTTGGCTTGCAGTCTTGTCTCCCTCAATTACCAGCATGATCTAGCTGCTCATGTCACTGCCTTACTTTAAATTTTCTATGGGTCCATGTAGCCTTCGTGGTAAAGTTCAAGTTCTGCAACTTGAAGCACAAGGACCCTTTGGCTTTCTCAATAGCTTCTTCTTTTATCACTCCTAGACTGTAACAACGTGTTTGATCCAAGCTCAACTGCTTGAGCTCTCTGAACATGCCATGTTGTCCTGGTTTCCCATGACTTCACTCTTGCTGTTCCCTTCACCCTCTTTTTTTCGCCTGGGTCACTTCTATTCATTCTTTAAGGACAAATTCAGATATTACCTCTTTCATGAAGACTCCCTGACATCTGGCTGTCCCTTTCTCCAAACCTAAACTGGATTAATTATCCTTCCTCAGTGTTGCTCAGCATCCTCAGCTCCCTGATGTCATTTTACTAATCATAGTATATTGCAATAAATAATATTTATTTTTGCCTCCTCCCCCAAGTCTTCCTTCAGATTTCCACGTTCCACATAGAAATCACTTCATATATATGCTATAGAACAAAACTACCCATTTTGATTTAGCACTATGGATATAGGCAGGAATATGATTGTTTTATTTCTTAAAATTTTTATATCATTTATCATATTAGCCCAAATGCCTTGCACATAGTTCATGCTTAATAATTATTCTGTACTAGATAAAATTGATGGATATCCCTGCTCTTAAGGAGCGCAGTCTTTGGTGATATGGTGAGACCAGAGGGAAAAGCTGCCAAGCTTAAAATGTGAAGAAACATGGCTTAGAGAAAAAAAGTCCCTGAGTGAGGTTATCTGGAGAGCTGGTAGCTCTCACTAACTAGCTGTGACCTTGTGAGTCCACCTTCCTGAATCTGTGAGTGCTGTGATCCCTCAGAGCTCTAACATTTGGTTCTGAGTCATAGTCCAACTTGTTATTTTCGAGAAGCTATTTCAAATAATATGGGATAGTTTGCAATTACCCCGGTGCAGTGGACTGACAACTTAAAACCCAAGACAAAATCATTAACACCAAATATCTTCCCTGCAGACACAGATTCATGAATTCTTACCAGATGCATGACCTGAATTTCATGCCAGCTCTCCTCTACCTGTGAGCCCCCACTCATTCTGTTCCTCCCACCCACAGTGTTCTTCCTTTTCCCTCTGCCTATCCATCCCACCCTTCTTTCTTCCAAGGCCCAGATCACATCCTACTTCCCTATCTGTATTTCTCCTTTTTCTGCGCTTCTGTTTGCTGGAATTATGATCATTACCATACTTCTGTGTTTAATTGTTCCCCAAACATTTAATGTGACTTAAGTTTACTTTTATGATAAAATTTTTTGAAACTCATAGAAGACTGAGGTGTGTGCCTTTAAAATCTTCAAGCCCTCATTAGGGACTAGCACTGTCAGGTTCATTGTGGGTCCTTATAACATCCTTGCAGGATGATTGATTTATGGTGCCAGTAGTAGAAAAGGTGAACATTGAGTGAGGGCAGCTGGTGTCGTGGGAAAACTTCCAGCTGAGTTTCCTCTTGGAGAAACTTCAAGTTTCAGACCAAGCCCAAGATCTTTGCTATGAATCCAAACTCTGCTACAGTTATTTTGTATAGTTTTTTTTTTTTTTAAAGATTTTATTTATTTATTTGAGAGAGAGAGAATGAGAGAGAACAAGCACATGAGAGGAGGGAGGGTCAGAGGGAGAAGCAGACTCCCCGCCGAGCGGGGAGCCCGATGCGGGACTCGATCCCGGGACTCCAGGATCATGACCCGAGCCGAAGGCAGTCGCTTAACCAACTGAGCCACCCAGGCGCCCTTTATTTATTTATTTGAGAGAGAGAGAGAGAATGAGAGACAGAGAGCATGAGAGGGAGGAGGGTCAGAGGGAGAAGCAGGCTCCCCGCCGAGCAGGGAGCCCGATGCGGGACTCGATCCAGGGACTCCAGGATCATGACCTGAGCCGAAGGCAGTCGCCTAACCGACTGAGCCACCCAGGCGCCCTATTTTGGATAGTTTTTAACTTTCAGGTTGTTAACACTGATTGATGATGATCGTTTGCTCAGGGGGGTTGAAAAAGATCTGTTTGGGACGTGTGATGCTTCCCTCTTGAAAGCGCAGGAAGCTTGCTTATTGGATAGAGCATCTCTTGAACAAAAGCCTGCCACTGTTGTTAAAGATGCCTCAGCTGCGGTGGGGCAGATGCCTCTGCTCAAAATGAGCTGCCCGATCCTAATAGCTTCCTGCTCAGCCACTCTGACTGCGACTGCTGTTCCTCAGCGTTCCGTAGCTTTGCCACACCACTTGAAACTTTGTACCAGATCGTCCTTAAAGCGTGTGTCTGCTCTCCCTTGCAGAGTCACAGGCAAGCTTGTCTGTGTGTGACCTACTCTACATCTGTTAGCAGATGGAGTCACCAAAAGCAACCCTTTTTGGAGGCATGCCAGGAAGGCAGAATGGGAAGTCCATTGGCCCCAAGTCAGCTGGGCAGGTGCTGAGGATGACAGATGTGCTGAGTCAAGGAGCTCTCTGCTGCAAGAGAGGGTAGGCAGTATCCTGTGGATTCTGGCTGACGGCTTATTCCACTGTCAGGAAACCCTTGGTTTCTCTCAGATGGGAGTCTGAGTGTGCCTCTTTCTCAAATTTATTTAAGCAGTTACTACTAGATGCAATGCCCCAAGACTCTTTGGCATAAGGTTCTTATTTGTACCTTTCACGAACACTTTATAGAATGTGGCTCTACTCCTTTAAGATCTAGTATTCAATTCAATTCATTCTAATTCAACAAATATTTGTTAAGAGGCTGGGTTGCTGGGATTACATCTGTGAAGAAGATAGATATGGCATATGTTCTTTGACATTATATTGAAAATTTCTCTCATGTTCTTCTGGAACTTTTAAAATTTCATTTTTATATTTCAAACATTGATTCATCTGGAATTAATTGTGATATAAGGAATGAAACAAGGATGATTTTATCATTTCCTAGGTGGTTACCCTGTTGTTTATTTTATTTGTCTTTTAATTCCAGTATAGTTAACAGACAGTGTTACATGAGTTTCGGGTGTACAATAGAGTGATTTAACAATTCTATGCATTGCTCATCATAAGTGTGCTCTTAATCCCCTTCACCTATTTCACCCATCCCCCCACCTCACCTACCTCCCCTCTGGTCACCATCAGTTTGTTCTCTGTAGTTAAGAGTCTGTTTTTTGGGTTGTCTCTTTATTTTTCCTTTGTTCATTTGTTTCATTTCTGAAATTCTACATGTAAGTGAAATCATACTATATTTTTCTTTCTCTGACTTATTTCGCTTAGTATTATAATCTTTAGATCCATCCATGTTGTGGCAAATGGCAGGTTTCATTCTTTTTTATGGCTGAGTAATATTCCATTTCATATATATATAAAATGTGACATACATATATGTCACGTGTTCTTTATCCATTCATCTGTTGATGACATATGGGCTGCTTTCATAATTTGGCTGTTGTAAATAATGCTGCAATAAACATAGGGATGCATATATCCTTTCAAATGAGTGTTTTTGTATCTTTTGGGTAAATACCCAGTAGTAAATTATTAGATCATATGGTAGTTCCATTTCTAATTTTTTGAGGCACCTCCATACTGTTTTCCACAGTGGCAACACCATTTACATTCCAAACAGTTCATGAGGGTTCCTTTTTCTCCATATCCTCATCAACACTTGTTTCATGTGTTTTTGATTTTAGTCATTCTGACAGGTGTGAGGTGGTATCTCATTGTGGTTTTGATTTGCATTTCCCTGAGGATGAATAATGTTGATCATCTTTTCATGTGTCTGTTGGCCATCTGGATGTCTTCTTTGGAGAAATGTTTGTTCATGTCTTCTGCCCAATTTTTAATTGGATTATTTGGTGGTTTTTGGTGTCGAGTTTTGTAAATTCTTTCTATATTTTGGATACTAACCTTTTATCAGATATGTCATTTGCAAGTATCTTCTCCCATTCCGTCGGTTGCTTTTTAATTTTGTTGATCATTTCCTTTGCTGTACAGGATCTTTTTATTTTGATATAGTCCCCATGTTTTATTTTCACTTTCATTTCCTTTGCCTCAGGAGACTTATCTAGAAAGATGTTACTATGCCAATACCCATTTATTTTTTGAATAAGCCATCTCTTTCCCTCCATTCACAGTAGTTACTTTGCCATGCAGAGTTCTTCCCTTGTATCATGATGGTATTTCGTTCTAAATGGAAAATCTTACTGTTATTTCAGTGGCAAAAAATTATGTGGTGACCTGAGTCTCGAGACAAAAACTTTATATTAAAACCATCCCACACCTTATTGAAATTAATATAGCTTCAGTAATTAATACTTAGCTATTATTACATGATGTAACAAAGCCAAGTTTCATTAATTAATTTCTCTATAATATGGCTGTATACCGATAGTCATTCATCTCTTTCATAACTGTTGAATGCTGTTGTAATCTTAAAATAATCTTCTTAGACAAAGCATTCATATGATTCCTAATATTTAAGTAATTGAATTTTTAAGTAAAAAAAAAATCAATGAAATCTATGTAAATGAAGAGCTTATAACTAGAATGTACTGGATTATTTTAGGGGAAAACCCAGTAGAATATGCACCAAGTACACAACTCCAAAGTGTCTGCCTATTGGCTCCAATTTCATAGCACTCTGTTGCTCAGAGGGAATCCTAATTGATCATAAATACAAGTGAAGTCTCATAAGCCAGAGCAGGAGTACTAAATGAAATTCTTCATAATTTGAACTCTTACCACAAGATATGGCTATACTAAAACCAGGTACGTATTTGTGTCTACTTCTTTAGAAGTTTTATTATCTGTTTTATTATCTGTCTGCTTATTTATGCACCAATATCATACTCTTCTAATTATTGTAACTTGATTATATACTTTATTGTCCGAGAGAGCTAGTCTTCTCTCAATACTTTTCTTTTTCCAGAATTTTCTGTTTTATTCCTATGTGTTTAGTTTTCCAGGTAAACTTTAGAGACACCATTGTTTAGCTATTAAAAATATCTACTGATATTTTATTGAAATTTCTTGAGATCTACAGTTACTTTCTAGTGAATTAATTTCATTTTGATATTGAATCTGCCAGGACAAAAACAAGTTATGTTCTTTCATTTATATTTTCTTTTTGGTACAGAATTTAAAAACCTCATACAATACAATCTTGCACATTTTTTTGGTTAAGTTTATTTCTAGGTCTTTATTCTTTTAGCTGCTGCTTAAACAAGATCTTTTCTAACTGGTTATTATTTTGTATACAGAATGACTATTAACTTTTGTATATTTAGTATCAAATTAGGTGAATTATGCTATTGTTTGTTATAAATTTTCAATAGAGTTTGTTAAGCTTCCCAGTTATATAATTATATAATTTTTTTTACTGATTTATCAGGGATTAGCACAGTTAGAAAGTATTTGTGTGTTAAGAAAATGTTCTTTTTGGAATGAGATCTTGCCATTTGCAACGACATGGATGGAACTGGAGGGTATTATGTTGAGTGAAATAAGTCAAAAAGAGAAAGACGTATCATATGATCTCACTGATATGAGGAATTCTTAATCGCAGGAATCAAACTGAGTGTTGTTGGAGTGGGGGGTGGGGTGGGAGGGATGGGGTGACTGGGTGATAGACACTGGGGAGGGTATGTGCTCTGGTAAACGCTGTAAATTGTGCAAGACTGTTGAATCTCAGATCTGTACCTCTGAAACAAATAATGCAATATATGTTAAGAAAAAAAAAAAGAAGAAGAAGAAGAAGAGGGTAGCGGGAGGGGAAGAGTGAAGCGGGGGAAATCGGAGGGGTAGATGAACCATGAGAGACGGTGGACTCTGAAAAACAAACAGGGTCCTAGAGGGGAGGGGGGTGGGAGGATGGGTTAGCCTGGTGGTGGGTATTGAGGAGGGCACGTTCTGCATGGAGCACTGGGTGTTGTGCACAAACAATGAATCATGGAACACTTCATCTAAAACTAATGATGTAATGTATGGGGATTAACATAAGAATAAAAAAAATGGTAAAAAAAAAAAAAGAAAATGTTCTTTTTATTAACAGTGGATTTGGAATTCTGTCAGTTACCATCTTCTTGTCAATGGAGATAATGATATGATTTTTCTCTTTTGACTTATTAAGAATTAATATGATGATTTGTATCAAGAGATGTCCAATATCGAACATTCTTACATTCTTTGAGTTAACCACACTTAGATATGGTGATTTGTTCTTTCAGTGGGCTGTGTATTCTATTTACTGATATTTTATTTAGGATTATTGCATTGATATTTCGTAAGTAGATTTTTGTGTGTTTATCTTTTGCCATCAATATTATACTAGCTTCTTAAGAGGAATATCCTGTAATAGTTTAGAGTACTGTAATTACATATATAAAAGATTGATACAATCACTCCTGGAACATCTAGATGCTTAATGTTTCTGTAATTTAATGTTCACTGTCAATTTTTTTTTCATTTATCTCCCTCTTGGTTTTAAATTCAACTTATAATAGGTTTTTATTTCAAGCAAAAGTAGCTTTTCTTCTTTTGTTTTGCACATTTGAATTTTTTTTTTTTTTTGGTTGTCACTACATTTATATGACAGTTATCTGATGTGGGACTGCCGGTGGCTCATCCAAGTCTATTATTTCTTGTCCTTGGGCACACAATTTACTTCCTTTCCCAGCCTGCCTTGAAGTTAGGTGTGCCATGTGTCTGGGTTCTAGACAAAGGAATATGAATGGAACCGATGTGTACCAACTTTAGGCTTAGCTTTTGTAAATTTTCCAGATACCTACTGTGAACCAGGTACTGTTCTAGGGATTTGGG
This sequence comes from Mirounga leonina, assembly GCF_011800145.1. NCBI lineage: Eukaryota > Metazoa > Chordata > Mammalia > Carnivora > Phocidae > Mirounga > Mirounga leonina. Next base: position 6,347,318 of record NW_023270387.1, read on the forward strand.
CTAGGGCAGTGCAGAAAGACCAACTCTCTGCTCCTTGAAGTTTATAGTGAGCCTGAGGGAACATGATGTGAAGAGAAGGAAAATCTGGGCAGAAGACCATAGTATGACTGAAACCCAAGAGTGTGAACTACAGGCAACATAGGAGGGAGCATGTAGATTGGTGTGACCAGAATGTAAATGGTGTGAGAGGTGACGGGGTAGCGTGGTGAGAAGTGAAGCTGGTGAGGTGGGCAAGGACCAGATGGCACAAGGCCAGGCTAAGGGGTTGAGTGTAATAGGAAAGTCACATTTTCAGGTGTGTGGTGTCAGTCACATTACACTGCCAGCAACCCAGAGAGTGGGCTGGACTGGTACTGCCCAGGAACCTGAAGAGCCATTCAGTAAGTGTCCGGGAAAGAGATGCTGAGGGTAGGAGGGCAGGGTTGAGAGGAGAGACTGTTAGTAAAGTATAGTCAGTAAACTTTTGTTACTGAGCAGATGTGGGGGATAAAGAAAGGGAGGGTTGAGAGTGAGTGCCAGGTTCTTAGTGTAGACGGACAGCGTTGTTGTCTACTTGGACAGGTATACAGGACAGAGAGTAGGTTTTATCCACATTCTATTCTACAGGATTGAAAACATGTTAATTTGCTCAGTGTCTATCAGTTAGACGGTTGCTTATCTAAAATTTAGGGGGAAATTCTTGATGACATCTTTAGTTAGTGTTGGGCTTTTTCACCATAAATGGTCAGTTTGTATGAATTTGTTTGATATTTTTTCCTCTTTCCCTTCAGGCAAAATTGTGTTTATTTATTAAGAAAAAAATTTTCAAAATATTGTTAGACCTAACTTTAATGAGGTTTCATGCTTCTCTTCACAAATTTTTGCTTCATTTACCTGCAAGCAGAATTGAATAAGCATGATGCCTAAGTGGAGAGTTTATTCACAGCTTTCTTTAGAATTTAAAAAAGGTGTCAAAGTTGCCAATAGAAAGTGTTTTCTGTCTTCTATTAATGTCTTTTCACACTTCTTACTACAGGCTGTTATCATTCTTACAGGAAGTGAATAGTTATGAATCATAAGTCTCACAGCTCAGCATAACAGTAATTGGCATTTCAGAAAGGTATCTGTCAAAGGTAAATTAGGACATGTCTGAGTGATATTTTATATTCATAAGTTTCAGTGAAACAAGTTTTTGAGGTATAGGAAAACTTGTCTGTGAAGGCTCCTTGGATTTGACTTGTAGATTAATGATAGGGGAGATAGGGGATATTTATCCATTCTCTTATCATTAGGTTCAAGAACATACAAAGATAGGAGGAGAGTAGATCACTTCTTGTATACTTTCTATTTCTCACCTTCTCTTACTACCTGTAAAAATTCACATTCATTTAAAATTAACCCCAAACGTGCCAACTGAAATATTAGAAGCAATTCACAATACTAAAATTATGCCAGTATAAAACCTTTCATCAATTGACATTTTGATGCAATAAGGCTTCTTTGTTTCTTTGTTTTTAATAAGTCTCATGTTAAAAAATTTGTAGAACGTTATTTTCCACCAGTGTTTGTTTTTAAATATAATTGTATGTGCTTTACCTATTTTGGAACTACATGAAGTTATTAAAATACTTTTAATTTCATTTAGAATTTTACATTTTTAAAAAATTCCTCACAGTTCTTGAGTTTAGAGATTTACTGTATTATGCACGAGGCAGCACTTATTGTGCCTTTTTTTTTTTTTTTGATAAGTGAAGCTATTTTTTTTGAGGATTCCTCCAACTAAATGTTTACTTTTCATAGCATAGTTCCATAATTCCTAGGTAATCCTTCATGTGTGCTAGGCAAAATAAATCTTCAATTTCACTAAAACATGATTCTGATTTTGGTTGGTGACATTCTTTCCTTGCCAGGTTTTTTTCATATTTAGGTCTATGAATTTTTTTCCAGAACACCATCTGTCTATTCTTTTATCTTCTTCGCAACTGCCAGCATTCTTAGGCAAATGTGTAGGGAAGTGAGGCATATTCCAGAAAAAGAATGTGTGTTCTAAGATATTTAAACCAAACTACATGGCTAAGGATATCAAAAGCTGATCTAATACTAGACAATAGCATCAGGGCAAACTTCCCTTTCCTTATTGTCAATGTCATTTCTATAGGTTTTTTTTTTTTTTTTCCCCTCTGGGTGCATTAGTTTAAAAACTTTTTATTTTGAGATAATTATAGAGTTACATGCAGTTATAAGAAATACGGAAAGATCCTGACCACATTTAATCCCTTTTCCCTCCAGTGGTAACATCTTGCTAAACTGTAGTACAATACCACAACCAGGATATTGACATTGATACTATACATGAGTCTTATTCAGATTTCCCTGATTTTAAATGTACTCATTTATGTGTGTTGCATGTTTTTAGTTCTATACAATTTTAAGACTTGTAGATTTCTCAATCTGCCACTATCATTGAGATACAGACCATTTCTGTCACCACAAAGATCCTTTGTCTTCCCTCTCATAATGACACCTTCCTCTCTTCTATCTTGTAACATTTTGTCATTTCCAAAATGTTGTATAAGTGGCATCATACAATATGTAAATGACTTTTTTCCTCAGGCATCCCAGTTCCCTGGAGATTCATCCAGATTGTTACATGTATCAATAGTTCATTCTTTTTTATTGTTGAGTAGTATTCCATGGTGTTGGATATACCACAGATTGTTCATCATTCATCCCAAAGACACAAAGGTTGTTTCCAGTTTGGGGCTATTTATTACAAATGAAACTGCTATGAGCATTTGCATAGAGGTTTTTATTTCAGCATAATTTTCTCTGTGATAAATGCCCAAGAGTGTAATTGCTGGGTTGTATAGTAATTGAATATTTAGTTTTAGAAGAAACTTCACCAGCAATGGATGAGTGCTCAAGTTTTTCCGCATTTTGTCAGTCTTTGGTGTTGTTACTACTTTTTATTTTAGCCATTCACATAGGTATTACTGGCGATTTGTGTCTATTTGCTTCTTGTGTCATTGCTTTTCTATCCTTTTTTTTTTCCATTGATTTTTACTCTTATCTTTATTATTTCTTTTGTCCTGCTTGGTTTGGGTTTACTTTGCTCTTCTTTTACTAGTTTCTTAAGGTAGGAATTTGTTATTGATTTGTGATCTTTCTTTTGTTCTAATGAAAGCATATACATGGCTAGTGTATTTATCTTCTTTGGAGAAATTTCTACTCAGGTCCTTTGCTCAGGTCCTTTTTAATTGGGTTATTTGACTTTTTGCTCTTGAATTGTATGAGTTCTTTATACACTTTGGTTATTAACCCCATATTGGATATATGGTTTACAATTTTTTGGGTTATTTGTCCCTACCTACAAAATGGAAAAAAATTGTAAACCATATATCCAATATGGGGTTAATAACCAAAGTGTATAAAGAACTCATACAATTCAAGAGCAAAAAGTCAAATAACCCAATTAAAATTTCCCTTTCAGCACAGCTTTAGCTGCATCTCAAATATTTTGATGTTGTGTTTTTATTTATATTCAGTTTTACATATTTTTAAAATTTTATTTTGGGATTTCTTTTCTGATCCTTGGATTATTTAGAAGTGTATTAATTTCCAAGTGTTTAGAGATTTTCCTCATGTCTTCCTGCTTTTGATTTCTAGTTTATTCCATTATGGTTAGAAAACTTTATATGAATTCAGTGTTTTTTAATTAGTTGAGGTTTGTCTTATGGATGAGGACATGATCTACTTTGGTGAATGTTCCATAACTACTTGGAAAAAACGTATGTATTCTGCTGTTGTTGGGTGAAGTGTTCTCTATATGTCACTTAGATCCTGTTGGTTAATTGCATTGTTCAGTTCTATATCCTTCCTAATTTTCTATGTAGTAGTTCTATTATTTGTTGAGAGTGAGATCTGAAATCCCTAATCTTCATCTGGCATAATATACATTTGCATCTTTATTTATTCACCTGTTCTTTTGCCCTTCTAGAATGTCAGCTTTATGAGGGCAGAAATTTGTGTCTATTTCATTTACATCTGTATATTCAGCCAGCAGTATGTTGGATCCAGTATTCTTGACTGCAGTAAAAAAGAATTAAGACATACTACATCTTTGTTTGAGGAACTCTTCAGTCATCTGGGTTTTAGTGCTTGGAACAAACATTAGCTTGAGTAGGTGTTTTAGTGATGTCTATGGAATGAATAGATGCATTTCTGTGGATCCATTCCCACATGCTGGGAGGCCTGTCAGTCATATTGTTTCTCCAAATAGCCCAGCTTTGATTTGTCCCCTGCAAGGTTGGTGTCTTTGCTTGTTAAGCTCTCTGGAGAAGTGGTGGTGGCTTCCCCAGAAGGTAGCAGCTGACACTTGAGATCTAGCTCTTCCTTTGCTTTGTAAAGTTTTCATGGCACAGCTGAGAATATTTACAGAATTTTTCCCAGTGTTGACTAATTACATTTTAGTATTTTGTTCAGTATTGTGGAATTACATTTTAGAGATTTACCATCTCATTATACAGTAATTTGGGTGGTAGTGGGTGAAAATTGTGGATGATGATTCTGGCCATTTTGTGTGTCTATAACTCTTCAGTGTGGGCTGGAGAAAGCTTTCAGGGATTTAAGGAGCAGTGGGTTTTCCCTTCCTAACAAACAAAATATTTTACTTTTGTAAAATGGTAAGAATATCAAGATGGCATCGAAGGTCAGCAATGGATAGAAAGCAGGCCCTCAAAGCAGGCAGATTAGGTTCAAATTCCAGCCCTCCTACTCAATTGTTGTGCAACTATTAGTTAGGTAATATTTTTACTTCAATTCCTACCTCTCTAAGGTGGGGATAGAAGCTTTTTATTTTTATTTTTAATGTTTTTTGGAAGCTTTTTAGTTTGATATAGTCCCACTTGCTCAGTTCTGATTTTGTTGCTTGTGCATTAGGTGTCATATCCAGAAAATCATTACCAAGATCATATCAAGGAGCTTTATTCCTGTATTTTATTCTAGTATTTTCATGGTTTCAGGTCTTACATTTAAGTCTTTAATCCATTTTGAGTTAATTTTTGATTGTGATATAAGATTGGGGTCCAGTTTCATTCTTGTACATGTGAATATCCAGTTATCCCAGCACCACTTACTGAAGAGACTGTCTTTTTTCCATTGAGTCCTCTTGACTTCCTTCTCAAATAACAGTTGATAGTATATGCTTAGGTTTATTTCTGGGCTCTCAATTCTGTTGCACTGGTCAATTTGTTTTTATGCCAGTACCTTACAGTTTTGATAACTATAACTTTATAGTATAGCTTGGAATCAGGAAGTGTGATGCCTCCTGAAAGAAACCACCGACAAAGTGAAAAGGCAACCTACAGAATGGAAAAAAATTGTAAACCATATATCCAATATGGGGTTAATAACCAAAGTGTATAAAGAATTCATACAATTCAAGAGCAAAAAGTCAAATAACCCAATTAAAAAGGACCTGAGCAAAGGACCTGAGTAGAAATTTCTCCAAAGAAGATAAATGAAAGTTGCACAGATACATGAAAAGGTGTTCAATGTCACTAGCCATTAGGGAAATGCAAATTAAAACCACAATGAACTATCTCCTTAGACCTGTTAGCATGGCCATTGTTGAAAAGACGAGAGATAACAAATGCTGGCGAGGATGTAGAGAAAAGGGAGCCCTTGTGCACTGTTGGTAGAAATGTAAATTGGTATAATCACTATGGAAAACAGTATGGAGGCTCCTCAAAAAATTAAAAATAGAACTACCATATTATCCAGTTCCACTTCTGGAAATATATCCATAAGGAAAAAAAAAAAACCCACTAACTTGAAAAGATATCCATACCTTCATGTTCATGCCAACATTATCTACAACATCCAAGACATTAGAAATGAACAGTATGGATGTCCATCAATGGATGAATGGATTGCAAAGTTGTACTATGCATGCAGTGAAGTCATTCAGCCATAAAAAACAAGGAAGTCCTACTGTTTGTGAGAACATGGATGGCCCTTGAGCACATTATGCTAAGTGAAATAAGTCGGACAAAGACAAATAGTGTGTGATCCCACTTATATGTGGAATAAAACAAAACAAAAGTCATAGAAAAAGGGATCAGACTTGTGGTTACCAGAGGTGGGAAGAGGGGGAATTGGAGAAAGATGGTCAAAAGGCACAAACTTCCAATTGTCAGATAAATCAGTACTGGCGTGTGACACAGCATGACGACTACAGCTAACACTGTTGTAGGATAGACAAGGAAGTTGTTAAGAGAGTAAGTCCTAAAAGTTCTCATCACAGGGAGAAATTATTTTTTCCTTTTTTCTTTCCTTCTTTATTTGTATCTATATGAGAAGGTGGATGTTGACTGAATTTATTGTGATCATCATTTCACAATATATGTAAATCACACCATCATGCTGTATACCTTAAACTTATACAAGGATGCATGTCAATTATTTCCCAATAAAACTGGAAAAAATAAAGTGTGGATAATAGTTGAATATATTACATTACAGAAAGATTGAATGAGATGTCTAAAATGGAACCTGTCATAACTTAGGCACTTGATAAATATTAATTTACTTAATTCTTACCCTGTTTTTGACATGTGAAAATGAAGAAGTCTCTCCATCTCCAAGAGCATTTATCTCCTTTGTCCATGTTATGATTTGGCATTGCTCATAGTCAAATGTATTGTGGGACTCAGAGAGCCTGGCATAGACAACAATCAGTGGATATTCAGACACTTCTAATGAGAATAAACATACAAGGGAAATGAGGAAAGCAAGCTAGACGTGGGCACACATCCCTGTAAAAGAAGAATAGATGGAATTCCAAAGTCGTTACAATAAATATAGTCACAGAACTCTGTGTCTGCTGATTACATGCCATCCACTCAGTTTCATTGTCAGATTGCAGGTGTCCTTAAAACAAGGTCTTTGTCATATCTATAGTTTCACATTTCCTGAACCACATAAAGTATCCACTGGATATTTTGTAAGTAACGTTTCCACTTGTTCTCATCTTTTTGTCGGGCATAAGGACTGCAGTTTGCTTCTCCGGAACTCGGAGATGAAGGAAAGAAAGATTTCCCCGTTAGGCAACTAAAATATTAATGCATAATGAACCAGGACAAACATATGTAATTCTTTATTAAAGATTTCTCCGAGGAACTGTACCCTGATTGAAGGCTAAGTTGCCCAAAGAGGTCATTAAAATTTTGAGTCATAGAACACCCTTTATTTTGACTGCAGGATTATGAATCAACAGTCTGATTATAGTTTATTTTCCTTTATGGCATGCTGCAAGAATGGTGCACTGGCTAGAAGATCAAATGAATCTGATCCCCTTGGGAATTTTATTTCTTATTTAAAAATAAAGATTGCTCTTAGTCTTGTAAACTTTGTCATTGTGCTATACTCTTGATGTGCAGACAGAATTAGGTTTCTGGGGCTTTAAGGCCATGGGCTAGGCCTTTGACCAGTGCAGTTCATTTGGGAAATCTACTCTGGGAAGCGTCTAGTCAAGTGACATGCCAATTTGACACATAACTCTCAGCTCATCACTGGTTCTTCTGGTCCTCTTTGAAACATGAAACAATGTGAATAACTAAAAGTAACCAATTTTATAAAACTAAAAGATTTAGATCTGGAAGTGACCTCATACTCTCTTTTATATTTGCTAATGAAAATACTGTAAAGTCTGGGAGAATACTAAGATACTGTCCAGTATTACCTTTTCCACTTAATTCAGAAATCCTTTTTACTATCTCTAGCAGGTTATCATTAGGCTTCTTACTGAAGCTCATTATCTCATGAAGGAGCCTCTTTATTTAAAAAATACTTACATTAACGTTGTATATTGTGAAATACACAGATCTGAAGTGACACTAGATGAGTTTTACATTTCCATGAGTCAGCCCAAGGGCATAGGCCTGTGTAACCTCCTCTCCAAACAACACATAGAACATTATCTCCTCATTTTTCAAACAGATGTGATTATTAGAATATTATTTCGTATGTTAAAGTACAATCTACTTAGAACTTCTTCATGCTAGTTTTATTTCTCTCCTCTGAAGCATGTACATACAATCAGCCCGATTTCTCTTTTTCCTTGATGGTCCTTCAGATATTTGAGAATTGAATATGAAGTTATAAACTCTTCAGAGTGTGAAAAGTATTAAATGTTTCAACATGATTCCAGAACATAAGTCAACCTATTTATTTAGGAATTCTGGTAAAGTGGAATCTACTGCTTCCCATGTATTAATTGTGTGATGTTGGGAAAGTTTCTGTGCTTCCATAAACTGCAGTGTAAAATGAGGACAGTGCCTACCCTATGGGCTTGTTGAAGAAAAAAAATGATATAATGTATTTAAAATGCATAACATATTTCCTGGCCCTTAGCGAGGTATACAGTAGAAAGTAACAGATATTATTTTAGACAAAGTAGATTTGAGTATTCTTGAAAAATCCTTGGATATAACTTGTTCATAATTCTGTCTCCTTTTTTTGACAGGGATTAAGGAGTATAATATAGTGAAAGTAAAACTGGATTTAGAATCAAATTAACAGGGTTTTAATCCTGGCTCATCTATTTATTAGCCTGTGACCCTTAAGAAAACAGTTAATTTTCCTGGTGCATTCTCACACATCTAAAGAAGGGATAATAATACTGCCTAACCTACATCATAGTGTTGAGCTGTTCAAGATTAAAATATGGTGTGAGTTAAAGTTCTTCTTAAGCTGCAATTTTCTATAATAAGTAAGGAAGAATAAAATGATGGTACTCATAGGGAGACAAGATAGGAAAGGTCAACCTAGAAGTACTTCAGGCTGAATACACTAAATATGCCTTTGTGGAATTACAGCTACACCTCACATGGTGATGGCATCCAGGGTGCAAGTTATAAGCAGATGATTGGTACCCAAGGGTTCCTCCTGAAACACAGAGCATTTGTCTGCTCGTGAGACTCAGTGGAGGATGATGTCTAGCTTGTGGATGAATGCACATCCTTTGATTATCTGGGATATGCATCTGTTGGATAAGAGATCCTTGCTACATTCACAGACTTCTCATTGGTGATTATTTGTTCCAGTTGAACTTACTCACCTACTCTCCTTTCCTGTTGTCACCTGTTAATAGGAATTCCAGTCATTACTCATTGTCTGTGAAGCACGTCTGGATTTTTCTCTCTGAATTCAAAACAAGGGTTTCAGTTGCCTGATAATCTCTCTCATGTTCTCAGAATATCTTCACTGATTTGTAGGTACAAAGGATGCAACATTAATGATCATTAATGCTCAAGTGACAGTGGCCCTAAGTGTCCTCCTTGAGTGCAGCATCCCAGTTTTTTTCAGCACTTCATTCCCCTCATATCCCAATTCTTCCCCTGCTATTTGTGGGACAGCCTCAGTAGTAATAATGTGATAAGGAACAAGAATATTTGCTCTCCCCACTTCCATTCAACATTGTTCTAGATAGAGCAATAAGACAAGAAAATGAAATGAGAGCTATCCAGATTGGAAAAAAACAAAACAAAACAAAACCCAAAAATGTTTTTATTTGCAGATGGCACGATTGTCTATGCAGAAAATCCAATTAAATCTACAAAAAAATCTTCTGGAAGTGATGAAAAAGGTCATCAAGGTTGTAGGATGTGAGATAAATATATAAAAATCGTGTATTTCTGCATATTGGCAATGACATATCCTATATGCTAATCATAAAGGAAAAATGGATAAATTGAACTTTATTAAAATTAAGACCTTCTGTTTGTGAAAAGATGCCACTAAAAGTGAAAATACAACCTATGGAGTGGGAGAATATTTCTCTATGCACATATCTGATAATTAAAACTCCTATCCAGAATTTTTGGGAGCTTATATTTTTAAAAAGACAGAAACTTTAAAATACTTAAAAACAAAAAACTCAAACAAAAACTTTCAGTGGCGGGGCGCCTGGGTGGCTCAGTCCTTAAGTGTCTGCCCTCGTCTCAGGTCATGATCCCAGGTCCGGGGATCGAGCCCTGCATCGGACTCCCTGCTCCGTGGGAAGCCTGCTTCTCCCTCTCCCATTCCCCGTGCTTGTGTTCCCTTTCTTTCTGTGTCTCTCTCTCTCTGTCAAATAAATAAAATTAAAAAAAAAAAAAAAAACTTTCAGTGGCCAAGAAACATATGAAAAGATGACAAAATGAATTTGTTGGGGACAGTGTCAAAAAATTGTAACTCTCATATTCTGCTGCTGGGAGTAAAAATTAGTGTTTTCACTTTGGAAATTTGTTTGGAAAAAAAAAATAATGCATATTCTGTGACCTAGAAATATCTAACAGAATTGAATGCTTTTGTCTACCAAAGGCATATGATTTACAAAATGTACAAGATTGTTCATAGTGCACTATTTAAAGAGTCAAAACCTGGAAACTAAAATATAATCACAAAAGGCAGGACTGTATAGCAGTGGAAATGAAGTTCATTACATGTAGCATGGATCAATCTCACAAACATATTTAGCAAAAGAAGCTAACACAAATGGCTGCTTAATTTTTTTAAAAAATGCAGGTTCAGGGGCGCCTGGGTGGCTCAATTGGTTAAGCGTCCAACTCTTGATTTTGGCTCAGGTCATGATCTCAGAGTTGTGGGATCAAGGCCCACGTCGGGCTTTGTGCTCAGCGAAGAGTCTACTTCTCCCTCTGCTCCTCCCCCCTAATCACTCTCTCACATGCTCCCTCTCTCAAATAAATAAAATAAAATAAGATAAAATAAATAAAATTGGTTAAATGCAGGTTCAAACAGGAAAAACTACACTGTTACATGTCAAAAGCACAGTTAGTCTTGGAGAATTTTAGTGGGTTGATTAGTTCAAGTTCTGGTTAGTTTGTGAAAATTCATCCACATATAAAATTATTATATGTACACTTTTCTATATGTAATATTTCAAAAATTTTTAATTTAATTTAATTTTTTTTTAAAGATTTATTTGACAGAGGGAACACAAGAAGGGGGGGTGGGGGAGGGAGAAGCAGGCTTCCCGCCGAGTAGGGAGTCCGATGTGGGGCTCGATCCCAGGACCCTGGGACCATGACCTGAGCCAAAGAGATGCTTAATGACTGAGCCACCGAGGCACCCCTCAAAATTCTTTTAAAAATGGGGGGTGAGGTATATTCCTAGACAAAACAATAGTTGTTTTTTTTTTTGCCAGTGGACCTGAAGTAGAAGAAATCCTTAAATGAGTTCTTCATGCAGAAGAACAGTATCCTTGGTGGAAACATGAAAATGCAGGAGAGAATGAAGTGTAACAATGCAAGGTATAAGGACTAGAAAAAAAAAAAGAGATGAAACTGTTTTGTTTTCATAGATGATATAATTGAGAATCTATGGACAAACTGATAGAATTAATAGGTAACTTTAGCAAGATCATTCAAAATAAGGTTGATATACAAAAATCAGTATTATTCTATGGATCTATAACCAACATTTAAAATATGAAATTTAAAAATAATAAAATTTAAAATAGTGTCAATAACACCAAATACCTATGGATAAATCTTTCAGAGTGTTTGTAAAACCTCTATATAGAAAAATGTATAACATGGTTGAGAGAAATTTAGGAAGAACTAAATACATGGAAGGATATACCTTGTTCAGAGATTAGAATACTCTATGTTGCAATGATTTTAATCTTCCTAAATTGACCTATAATTCCAACTCAATCACTGTGAAAGTCCCAGTAAGTTATGCTTTTGTTTTTGTTTTGTTTTGTTTTGAAACTGACAAGCTGATAAAATTTACACGGAAATGCAAAGGGCCAAGAATAGCAAGACAATCTTGAAGAAGTTGAACAAAGTTGGAAAACTTAGCTATCCATTTTCAAGACTTACTTATAATAATTAAGACAGTGTGGTATTAGCCCAGAGATAGAGAAATAAACCAATGAGACAGAAAAGAAGGCTAGAAATAGACCTAGACTTACATGTTAACTCGATTTATGACAAACATTTTACTGCAGTCCTTTGTGGAAAGGATGACTTAACCAACAAATGGTACCTGACTAATTGGAAAGCCATACAGAAAAAAAAAAAAAAACTTCACCCCTTATTTCATACCAAACTAAACGTCAACTTCAGATGGATTATATATAGAAATATAAAATGCATAACAGTAAAATGTTTAAAAGAAAACGTGATGGTACATCTTCATGTCTTTTTGATATGTAAATATTTCTTAAAACCAGAAAGCACTAAAATGTAAAGGAAAGATTGACAGATTGGATTTCAATAAAATTATTTCTAATGATGAAAAGACACCACTAGGAGAATGAAATGATAAGCCATAGATTGGAAGAAGATACTTGCAACACATGTATCTGACAGTGGATTTATTTGAATATACAATGGGCTCATAGGTATCCATGAAGAAGAGTCATTGCCAAAGAAAAGTGGACAACCACGTGCACAGGCACATCACAGAAGAGGATATCCAAACAGCGAAAATGTATGAGAAAGGTGCTCAACTTCATTGGCCATCAGGGAAATTCAAGTTAAAAATCATACTAATATGCACTGAAACGGCTAAGATTGAAAGGACTGACAAGTCTAAGGATTGGAGAAGATGCAGAGCAACTGGAACTGTCATACATTCTGGTGTGATTAAAAATTGGTACAACTACTTAGGAAAGCTCTTTGGCTGTATCTGTGGAAGTTGAACAGATAAATACCCGATGGCCCAATAGTTCTGTTCTCATCTTTATGACTTGGCAATAAAGCATACTAAAGTGTACTAAAAGTGTGTGCAAGAATTTCATAACACTAAATTCAGACAATTTCATAACACTTAATTCATAAACACTAAATTCAGACAGTTTCATAACACTAAATTCATAATTTCCTCAATCTGGAAAACCAACTTGTCCGTTCATGACAGAATGGAAAAAATACAATACAGCAATGAAAGGAACAAACTGTTGTTATTTGCAACAACCTATGTGAATCTCATAAATAATGGTGAGGGAAAGAAGTCAGACACAAAACAATACTGTATGGCTTCATTTATATAAAATTCATAAATAGGCAAAGCTAATGTATCTTGTTAGAAATCAGAACAATGTTTACTCTTAGAGAATAGATCTACTTATTGGGAAGGAGAACTTCTGGTAATATGTTATTTATTTGGGGGTAGATAAATGAGTGGGTTAACTTTGTGTAAACTCATAGAACGGAGTACTTAGATTTATGCCCATTATTTGCATTATAATTCAATAACAAAATCTTAAAGTAGCAATAGATCTGTTATGTATATGTATATCTTAGCCTCATATCTGTAGCCAGAAGAGCATCTTCACCACAATCCTTGTCTACCCTGAACTGTATTATATACCCCCAAAATCCCATCAAAATTTTTTGTTATGGTTCCACTTTGCTCTGAGAGAGGACACCTAGTTGTGTGGAGCTAATGAGGTCAGTTCCAGATGCTGTAGTATCCAAGGGCGAATAGCACTGAAGTGAGGGGAGAGTCTTCAGTTTTCCTTTATTCAGAATTCCTAGCAGAAGCTCACCTGCTTTTCGTTTCTGTACTTCTAGTGACAGCACCACAGACAAATCTCAAAAGCCATTTGTGTAGGTACATCACTGACATTTTGTGTATGTGTGTATTATGCATGTATTTTCATCTCATTTCTTAATTTTTAAAAATTATGACATATGAGGAAGATGTATAAAACATAGATACTTGTAACCACCACCAAGATCAAGAAGTAGAGCACTACCAGATTGCAGAAGGGTCCCCCACCCTGGCCCAGATGCCCCTCCTTTATCTTTGTGTACTTATTCATATGTGTATGTGAGTGTAAATTTGCATCGATACAATATTTTAATTTACCATCCATATTTCAGTTTTATCATTTGATTTAATAATGTCCTTTATAACAATTTCTTCCTCCAGCGAAGAACCCAGTCTGGGGTCAGAGGTTACATTTAATTGTCACATCTCTTTAGCCTCTTTTAATCTGAAGCATGGTGATTTTGATCACTCAGACAAGTGTCGCCTGACTTCCCCACTCTACATTACTGTTTATTCTTCTCCTTTGCGATTAATAAGTGGTCTGTACAGAGACACACAAGTATACTGGTTCTTATTAAGTTTCTCCTTGAATTAGTATCCATTTGAGGAGTTTTGCCTGATCCAGTCTTTACCACAATGACTACAAAATGATGACTTTTCAGCTCCCGCACGAACATTCCTTCCACATTGACCAGTTGGCCCTCACCATTCTACTGTAAGCAGTTATTATGTGCCATCTAAATAACTCCTTAGTTTTTACTTATTTAATTATTATCTGTATAGATTCATAAACTACTGTTTTTTTCTATTTATAATTTATTACTGAACCTAATTCTTTTGATACTGGAATTGTTCCAGGTTTGACCAGTGGAAACCCCCTCAAGTTGGCTACAGTGTCCTTGTATATTCTCATGATTGGTGCCCCCCCTCCTTTGAGCACTGTCTTACTTTCTGGTATAATAAATCCAATCAATTATTTAAGATCTAATTCAAATGTCATCTTTTCCAGGGCAACCTCCAAGATTAATTCTGTTCCAAAGATGGTGTTCTTCTTCTTCTTCTTTTTTTTTTTTTTAGCACATAGATGTATAGATTATACTGAATGATTGTTGCTTACACATACAAGTGATTTCTAAATGTTTCACTATTTGATTTATCTCTTCAATAGATTGTGTTTCATGACCAAGGTCTGCATTTTCTACCTAAAAAATAAGATCACCCTTAGAATCTTAAATTGTTTTTGTTATACAATAGATGCCAAATAATGCTGTTCTTAAAAATCAATGAAGGAAGGAAGGGAAGAAGGAAGGAAGCAAGCAAATCGTCTCCTTGGAAAGTGTTTCTATTTTGCACTTTTCAATTTACATGTTGATTGGAAATGAAGCTAAATGTTGGAGACTAATTAGAGTAAGGGAAGAAAGCAGTGGGAATTGGATATTTTTATACCAGTGATACAGAGAAAAATCAAAACAAAGTCAGGGACCTTATCAATGAATATTTAATGATCTCAGTTACCCAAATGACTGGTTGATTTATTCTTTTTATTCATAATTTGAGGCGGCTTTATTGCATTATTATATTTTAGCAGGTGTTCATTTTTTGAGATGATGTAGTTGATATTTTTATTATTTGTTTTGGTAAATATTGTTTTTACCAAAATTCATTTCTTGAATAGATTAAGTTGTTGACTGTCTTGCTTTAGGGTTTGTGGTGGTAAATAGTCAGTTTGTTGTCAGGAGGTGAATAGTAGAGCCCTTCACCCTTGATGTTATTTCTCGAACTGGTCCCATCATGTCCATTCTCTCTGTTGGCTCTAAACCTGCAGAGATGAGATGAAGTGAGTTTGTGGGTGTGACCCACTTGCCTCATGCCCCATTTCTATAGGGTACGTGGATTTATTCCATTTATCCAATTTAGCAGAACTTCCCAACTGAGCTAGTCTAGGAGATACAGTGAATATCAGAGACCATTTATGTAATGAAAATTTCATTTTTAAAAGTTGTATTATAAAAATAACTTCAGTTAAATTCATTGTGTTAAAGCCCTTTGAAGACTTAATTTGTTAAGATAACCTATTAATCATTTGTATGCAGTTGGGTGTGTTTTTCACAGACTTAGGGAAGGATTGGTCTGGATGTAACTGTGGAGTCAGACCCACTCATCTCACAGATAAGGAGTTTGGGACCCAGAGAGGTCAATGAGAGCTAGTTAGTGACAGACTTGGTAAAAGAACCAGCTCTCTACTGACTCTCGGTTAGGCATTCTGTTTACTATGCCTTAAAGTTATAAGGTTGTAAGGTGTCAAATTCACTCACCTCATGGCATAACCGCCATACTCATCATCTGCTTAGTAAGCCTTTATCATTAGAGAAAGCGTGGAGCCTTCAGCCCACCCTGAGCATTACCCTGAATTCCAAATGTCTGAAATCTAAATTTCTGTGTTTTTACTAAGCTATTACAAGTTTCAGGTACTCTCTTTCTGGGTAGAAAATGAGTTAACCCAATAGAAAATAAGCCCTATAGAAATGTCTGCATTCTGGCCGTGAATTGTGCAAGACTGTTGAATCCCAGATCTGTACCTCTGAAACAAATAATGCAATATATATTAAGAAAAAAAAAAAAGAAGAAGAAGAAGAAGGTAGCGGGAGGGGAAGAATGAAGCGGGGGAAATCGAAGGGGTAGACGAACCATGAGAGACGATAGACTCTGAAAAACAAACTGAGGGTTTTAGAGGGGAGGGGGGTGGGAGGATGGGTTAGCCTGGTGGTGGGTATTGAGGAGGGCACATTCTGCATGGAGCACTGGGTGTTGTGCACAAACAATGAATCATGGAACACTTCATCTAAAACTAATGATGTAATGTATGGGGATTAACATAAGAATAAAATTAAAAAAAAAAAAAGAGGTAAAGTAATAAGCATAAAAAAAAAAAAAAAAAGAAATGTCTGCATTCTGTAAAGCCTTTCAGCTTAATTTGTTATCTATTTAGTTACACTGTTCCATCACAGTAAACATGGTATCAGCAACAGCTTCTTTGCCATGCTGAGGTCAGGCCATGTTATGCTCATTAGCTCTTCTGTCCTCACCTATCCCCTGGCCATTTCATTCATTCATTCAATAAATATTTGAGATTTATTATGTGCCACACTCAGTGCTTATAATTGAGGATCTGAAGGAACTTGTAAGAACTGATCGCACCCCTCACTGAGCTTGATAGGCAATTGAAAGCTAAAATCACTAAAGTGATAAATTACAATAGAGGAAGAATATGAAACCCTGAAACATATGGTTCATAACATATGGAAACCATAACAGCCCAGGAAGCGATGCTTAAGTTGAGATGTGAAGGACCATTAGGAGTAACCAGATGAAGGGACAGGGTAAGATCACCCTAGGCAGGGGGAACACCACGTGGGACAACTGAAGGCAAGAGAGAAAGCCGAGCAAGTGCAGTAATGGCTGGAACATGGACAGTCAGTGGACTTAGCGGAGATAAGACTCAAGAGCTGGCAGAGAGCCTTGATTCCAGGGATTCTAGAGGCCCTTGAAGGCCAGTTGATGGAACTCTGATTTTATTCTAGGGCAACAATATGCCAATGAAGGAGTCATACCTTTTTTCGGGGCACTTGTCTTACTATATTCCACTCATTGTTTTATAGTTGTCTCTCTCTGATAGACTCTGCACTCCTTGAGGGAAAGACTTTATCTTCTCCATCTTTGTACACTGAGAGTCCAACAGCATGCATGTCACAGACCAAGTGTGTAGTGACTTATTGAAGGCTGAATGAATGATACAGTTAATAAGAAATAATTATCATTCTCTCTGGGCCAGCCTCTCGAAGAATGCAAGCTTACTTTGCACATGTGGTTATGTTAGACTTAAATGATTTCTGGAGAGTAGAGAGGATGAATTTCTGAGCTGTTCTAGAAGTATGTTCATAGGATATAGTTTTCTTCATTATATCCCTAAAACAAAAGTATAGGAAATTAAATTTGGCTCATAGGTCATTGGGAAAATGTCTGCAGCTATGGGTGAATGCTGTCTTTGTTGTTTGCTCCTCACAACAGTTCAATTTTCAGTCTAGATAACAGTCAGAAGTGATTCTTATTTAAAGTGTGTGTTGACAAACTGAAAGGCAGCCTACAGAATGGGAGAAGAAACTTGCAAACAACATATCTGATAAAGGTTAGTATCAAAAATATATAAAGAACTTACAAAACTCAACACCCAAAAATCAAACAATCCAGTTAAGAAATGGGCAGAAGACATGAATAGGCACTTTTCCAAAGAAGACATCCAGATAGCTAACAGACACATGAAAAGATGCTCAACATCACTCATCATGCAGGAAATACAAATCAAAACCATGATAAGATACCACCTCACACCTGTCAGAATGGCTAAAATTAACAACACAAGAAACAATAGATGTTGGTGAGGATGCAGAGAAAAGGGAACCCTCTTGCATTGTTGGTGGGAATGCAAACTGGTATAGCCATTCTGGAGAACAGTATGGAGGTTCTTCAAAAAATTAAAAATAGAGCTACCCTATGATCCAGCAATTGCACTACTAGGTATTTACACAAAGGATACAAAAATACAGATTAGAAGGGGTACATGCACCCTGATGTTTATAGCAGCATCATCAACAATAGCTAAACTATGGAGAAAGCCCAAATGTCCATCAACCAATGAATGGATAAAGAAGATGTGGTATATATAGAATATATACCATGGAATATTACTCAGCCATCAAAAAATGAAATCTTGCAATTTGCAACAACATGGATGGAGCTAGAGTATATTAGGCTAATGAATTAAGTCAGTTAAAGAAGGACAAGATAAAAAGGAGAGAAGGAAACAAACCATAAGAGATGCTTAATAATAGAGAACAAACTGAGGGTAGATAGAGGGAGATGAGTGGAAGATGGGCTAGATGGGGTATTAAAGAGGGCACTTGTTGTGATGAGCACCAGGTGTCGTATGCAAGTGACGAATCACTGAATTCTATTCCAGAAACCAATATTGCACTGTATGTTCACTAACTAAAATTTAAATTTAAAAAATCTATAAATGTGATAAATGTTATAAAGGAAAAGTATGGAAAGCTATAAACATATAATTCCATCATTAAATATATTTGATTTTTTTTTTTAGATTTTATTTATTTGACAGAAAAAGAGACAGCAAGAGCAGGAACACAAGCAGGGGGAGTGGGAGAGGGAGAAGCAGGCTTCCCGCGGAGCAGAGAGCCTGATGTGGGGCTCGATCCCAGGACCCTGGGATCATGACCTGAGCTGAAGGCAGACACTCAATGACTGAGCCACCCAGGTGCCCCAAATATATTTGATTTCTTAAAAAAAAAAAGTGTTTGTTAACAAAAGCCCTGGAAGCTTTGGGTCCCTCTTGACAGGGAAATATTGACACTCTAAAGACCTCATCCATAAACCCTATTGTAGCAACTTGAGTTGCTTATGAAGCACAGTTCAAAGTGTCCAAATTCAGGCACACTGGCTTGGGGTCAGCGCCAAATCATTTGCTTGTTATTTCTGTAGATCTCTTAGGATTCAGCATAGAATCACCATACTATTTGGTGACTTGGTAAATTCCCCCTTTGTTTTTTTTTTTTTTAATTAGGGTAAAAAGCCACAATCTCATAAAATGGTTGTTTTTGACAGTGGTGGGTACAATTGTGACTGGTTTTGATAAATATTCTTAATCATTAAATGAAGTGTTTTACTGATTTCTGACCCTTCTCTTCAGGATAGGTAGTAGCAGCCCTCCATTCTGTATTTATTGCCATGGAAACCAAATCCAGGCTAGCTCTGCTGCTTCAGAAATGCTCATTGGTCTGTGGGTTTCTTGGTGAGGTTCTTTGCTGATACTGTGATCCCTTATGATCTCTTTCCATTAACACTTGTGTGTGTGTGTTGTGTGCTTCTTCACTTGAATTAGTAGCTATTTTGATCTGAATCCATTTCTAAAGGTACTGTATGGATTAGTTCCAACCAGTGTAGGCTTGTGTGGCCATGTTGTCTGCTTGTGTGTGTGTGTGCACGTGTGACCGTTGAAGGAAGAATCTGAGTGGAACTGCCATGATTTCCTCCCAGGGTGTGAAACGTCACGTTTGGGCATCTCTCCCTAGGAAGACTACTGTTTTTCTTCTGCAGTTGGTCTTGACTGTGTGTGTGTGTGTGTGTGTGTGTGTGTCCACACACAGGAAGGTGTATATATGTCAGAGTACTCGTCTCCACTTACAATGTATGTGACTCAAGTTATCTGAAGAAATACATTTTTTGGTATATTTAACATTACAGTTCTTTTTATGTTTTCCTGATTGAATGGAGCAAATACATTATGAATGGGGATTTGCTACTGTCTTTCACTTACATCTCATAAAATACTAAGATGCAAATCGTGCCTACAGTGCTCCTGCCTTACCAAATTAGATATTCCTTTCAATGAGTAGGAGCTTGTATTTCAGGCTGAAACTGGGTCTCAGTGGAAAACACAAAAACAAAAGAAAGTGATGCCATATGGCTTATGAGTTTGTAGAAACAATAACTAATACAGTGTGGTATAAGGAATTTCTAGCATGCTCCAGATTAAAACCACAGGGCCTGTGTTGCCCTGTGAACTGACTGGGCTGCTGCACATGGACTCCAGTGACTCTCTGTTGATTGACAACAGGATGATGGCCATTTCTACTGCCAAGGTGATGGAGGCCAGATACCATATAGGGCTGTGGTATGAGGACAGTGCTTCATAAATAGTGTAGGGAGAGAAGAATAATGAAGATAAAACCTAACGTTGACCTTGCTTTTCTTCCTTGTTGGCAGTTTGCCCTTCTAAAAGGGGAAGGTGGATGTACCTCTCTAGGGGCTTCCCTTCAATATCCTTTGCAGCCTTCTTTGACCTGTCCTCTTTCTAGAGGGCTTCCGCAAGTCTGAGGTCAGGAAGTTGTCTTCTACTTCTCTGTGATTTCTCTCTTGGTAATAGGATCTACTCTCAAGGCTTCAACTCCCGTCTCTCTGCAGACTTTACTTCTCTCCTGAGCTCTGGCCTTCATTTCCAGCTTCCTGCTGATTGAACGTGTCCTCCTGGATATCTTACTTGCATTTTCCCTAACCCAACCCATCAGGTCACTTCTTTGGCATTTTTCGTGTTGTTAAAGAATTATCACCATATTCTGAGTCAGTTGGGCTTATACCCTAGTCTCTTTTGTGACTATCTTTTTCTTCTTTCCCAAAACTACTGTTCATACATTACTGACTTTACTTCTTTAATAATTCTTACGTTCCATTCCCAATTATATAACTATAGCGTAGAATGCTCATTATCTCTCATTCAACATTTGCTCTATACCAACCAAACTTTCGAACAACCAGCTTCTCCTTTTCCCAGCCCATTCTGCAAATTGCTGCCCAAGTATTTGTCCTAAACCTTATCTCTGATTAGCCTACTTCTTTATTCAAGAATATTCAGTGGTTTCCCATTGCTTCTTAGCCAAATTCCACAACGTATCATTCTCAGTTTCATTCTACCTTCCACACTTGTTCCCTGGCTCTACCCTAAATACTTCATGGTGTTTACTGAACTGGAAGACTTGGTTTGTATCCAAGTAGAGTTTGTGTCAAACTAGCAATTTTTAATTTGTTTGAGTATCGGCTTATCTGTCTCACTCACTAGACCATAACTTCCAGGGGCAGGTGCTGTGGCTGTTTTCCATCATAATTGTATCCTCTTCCTTAGTATAGCACTTGGCACATAGCACAGTAGGTAAATTTGGAGTGAATGAATGTGTTGTGTGATTTGCGACCACAGAAGTTTGTGAGTGCATTTCTTATGCCTGAAATATCGTATTTGTACAACTTTGTCTATTGTGATACCTTCTGTGCTTCAATCCTCAAGTATTATCCCTCTTATCAATTGTTTCCTAGTCTTTCCCTTCTCATCCTACCTTTTATCTTTTCTTCATTTCCCCAGCTGAATGTGTTCTTTTCCTCCTCTTTCTGGTTGCTGAGAAGTTCTCATATGTCACTTACCATATAAGAGCCTCAAATTTTGGACATTTGCACACTATTACCTCCAAACAGCAGTGAATATTTTGTGCTGGCTCTCTTTGGACCCATTCTTCTCAGTGATTCAGATAGATGTGTCAAAAGCATGTTTATTACATTTGCAGATGACATGAAACTGGGAGAGAAGCCAATTGCCTTGGTATTCAAGAAAGTCTAGAGAAGCGAGAAAAGTAGACTGATTCTAAATTAACAAAAAATGTGCATTATGCACAAAGGCTTTAAACAAACTGTACAGGTACATGATGGGAAGCATGCAGATTAGCAAAAATTTATGTCTTGGTTGATAACTGGTCCAGTATGGAAAGGGTGATGTGGCTGCCAAAATGCTAAAGCAGTCTTGATTTGAATTATGGATGTATTGATAGACTCCAGAATGAAGGAGGTGATAATTCTCCTTTACCTTAGACTGAACTGTCCACAGATATGGAAATGCTGGGATATATTAAATGGAGAAGGACCAGGATTCTGAAGTATCTGGAAACCAATCAGTCATGGCCTCTATAAGTAACTGGGTCATGACAGCTGCATCTGACATGATAGATGAAGTTTATTGAGGAAAGATAGAAAGCTATGGGAGGCCTTTGGGGAATCAGAAAAGAATGGAACATTCTACTGGCCTGAGCTGTCCCAGGTAGAATTGACATCCTCCAGAGAATGAGTTTCTTGTCCCTGGAAATGCTCAAGTAGAAGCTGGGTAATGCAACTAAATAGTTTCTAAGGTCTTTTATACCTCATAGTCCTACGATTCTAGATTTTATTACATTTTCTTATTTCTTGTGAAGATGAGGGGGAAACTTCTTCTATATTCATTTATTGAAACATAAATCAGAGACTTTGATGTCCTCAGTACTATGTTGTACCAGGTACTGGTGATATAATGATGAATGCATAATTTTGACTACTTGAGGAAATGGATGTGAACTAATAATTGTAATATGTTTTGATGAGAGCTGTAGAAGTACTTAGGAGATGCATGGGAATATAGAGGAAGGGCATGTATCTTTTCTTGGATGATCTAGGGAAGGCTTGAGTCATTTGAGACATTTGAGTGAATGGGAGCATGCCAGGAGCATGGAAAGTCAATAAGTTCTAGACCACTGGGTGGGTTAGTCTCAGTAGATTCAGGTGAATGTATACAGGGGCAAGTAAATTAATTATCTTTAGTAGTCCAAAGATTTTTTTTCAACATCAATTTCTTTTATAAAAGAAATACTTGTTCATTTTATTTTTTTAAAGATTTATTTATTTTTGCAAAATAGAGCAAGCACAAGCAGTGGGAGGGGCAGAGGGAGAAGCAGACTTCCTGCTGAGCAGAGCAAGGAGCCCGATGTAGGACTTGATCCCAGGACCCTGGAGCTCAGTCGGTTAAGGGGTGGACTCTTGATTTTGGCTCAGGCCTCGATCTCAGGGTCCTGAGATTGAGCCTGCCTCAGGCTCTGAGCTCAGCAGGGAGTGTGCTTGAGATTCTCTCTCCCTTTCCCTCTGCCCCTTCCCTCACTCACAGGCTTGCACTTGTGCATGTGTGCACTCCCTCTCTTCTAAAATAAATAAATATTAAAAAAAAAAAAACCTCAGTAAATCAAAAATGTATAGAGAAGGAAAGAATCTAGTTCTGCTCCTGAGAGAGAGCTCTATTAATATTTTGGTTGCTGCACTGTAATGTAAGGAAGCTTGGTGGGTGGACTTGTAGTTTTAGGAGGGTGATCTGAGAAGACCTTTTAGAGGGGATGGTAAATAAGCAGAAACTTGCAGAATGAGGAGTGGTCAGGCAAAGGAAAACTAATGTTAAACTTTGCAGATGGAGAGAATAGTTAAGCACAAAGGCTGTGAAGCAGGAAACTGGTTGCTTAAGGAGTAAGAAGGAAAGGAATGTGGTTGGAATGTGTGAGCCACCAGAGAATTAGAAGTTGAGGTTGGTGAGGGAGACAGGAGACCAAACATGCCTCCTGAGCCCAGAGCCCCAGAGGTCATGCAGATGACATTTGCATTTCATTCCTAGCACATTGGAGACCCCCAGGGGATTTTTATTTTTATTTTTTTTAAAGATTTTATTTATTTATTTGACAGAGAGAGACACAGCGAAAGAGGGAACACAAGCAGAGGGAGTGGAAGAGGGAGAAGTAGGCTTCCCGCGGAGCAGGGAGCCCGACGTGGGGCTCGATTCCAGGACCCTGGGATCATGACCTGAGCTGAAGGCAGACACGTAACGACTGAGCCACCCAGGCGCCCCTCCCAGGGGATTTTTAAAGCAAGAGCCACAGCACGACCTGGTTTATGTTTCTGAATTATGAGTGCTTTGTGGGGAATGGACGGTGAAGTATGGGCCCAGGTCGAAGCAGCGACTAGTTGATAGGCTATTGGAATAGTCCCAGCCAGAGCGGATGATGGCTCAGACTAGAGTAGTAGGAGAGCGACAGACAGTCTGGAATTTAAAAAAACGAGAGATAGACTGGGGCACCTGGGTGGCTCAGCTGGTTAAGCCTCCGACTCTTGATCTCAGGATCCTGAGTTCAAGCACTGCCTCAGGCTGCAGAACTAATAGGGCTTTGTGATTTCATGTAGCATGTGATGAAAAAGTGAAAGAAAGGATAATTTATCATTTTACCTCAGAAAACCATTGTATCTGTCGATTATTTTCATATTTAGTACAGTTACCATAAAGTAAAATCCATGTAGTTCTCATTACAGAGTGTGGTTTCAGTCATTCTTAACTGTTTTAAAAAAATATTGAGTTAACTGTTCCCCCCAGATAGAGTTATAAGCATATACTTGGTCTAGGTGGGCCTTATCTGACATTGGAAATAAATATTCTTTTGCTCTTCTGTTGTGCAAATCTTCCTCTGAAGATTTGACAAAAAGCTTTTTTTTTTTAAAGTATTTTTTCATATTAAATGAGTAATGATTTGGTTTATTGTAGAAAGTTAAAAAAAAAACGGTGGACCGAGAGAGCATAAAAAAGATCATTGATAATCCTATTACCTGGATGTATACCTGTTAGCATTTTGTGGTAGAAATTTTCAGACAAGGGCAGATTTATATGGCGCTGATGAAGCTGACATAAATAAGTCCCTTTCCAGGCTTGGATAGGAGTTCAGGTAATTTTGTATTCATCATTTTGTATTCTTTACCTGAAATGGTCTGTCCCCATATTGTATAAAATTCAGGCTGTACAAAACCAGGACCCAGTCCTATTTCCAGATTCTTTATATAATTACAAGTAAATTTCAGTTTATCAAAAATAGGGTCATACTTCTACTCACTTTTATCTCCTGAATTATTATCAGTGCCTTTTTATGCCGTTGAATAGTCTATAATCATTTTTATGGGGCATTATCTTTGGTTATATGCTGGTACTATAATGTAGTTAATTAAATGACCACTTTTGAGACATACTAAATAAGACTTTTTTTTCTGTTTGTGTTTGATACTCATCAAATTCATGCTGTGGATCTCTTACTAGGAGGGACGAATTATCTAGAGTGCTCTGATGAGGTGTTCTGGAGTATTGCTGTCTACATGGCTATTTCCAGGAGAAGAAATAAAATACTGGGTGAATCATTTGTTTCCTCTATATGTCTCTTCCTGTCAGAGTAGTATTGTGGCTTTAGGAGAAGTTTGTGGTGATTCTTGTTTTAGTTAGAGTCAATTAGATTTTCCATAATATGGAAATAAGTAAATTAAAAATTCTGCTTGGTAACGTTTAAAACTTTTTCAATTAATAGCATGCTCATTAGAATTATTAAGCTAGTTTAAAATATCTCTGGCTACTTCAAAAAGATAAAAATAGATTGGGTGGATGAACTCTTACACACAGTATTTGCAACATGCTTATTAGGTATTCACTTATAGCAGCAGGGAATCTTAATAAAGAAGCCAGTAGTCTAATTTAAAAATACTATATGGATATAATTTTGGGAATCCAACAAATGCCTAAAAATGTGATTTCATCCCCAAGAGTACACAGTTATACTCCGAATTTTTAAACTAACAAAGTATGTTACAAAGATGAATAAATTGGTTTTCAGATAATAATGCAAGCCCAGTCAGGTATCATTGCATGAAATTACTTAATGCCGATAAATGTTAAGATGACCATTTGAATGGAGGTGTTAAAAACTATTGCTCATCAAAGGGTTTTGGGTATTTTCTGGTTTATGAGCTGTTTCTGCTCTGTGGTATCTGCTGCTGTATTTTTACCACTGGTGTGATGATTAAATGTGGAGGGTTGGTGACTCTCAGGCAAAATGGTAGAACTGGACTGATGTGGGTAGCGTGGAGAGAATATTTCCAACTCATGGAGTTGCTACAGTGTAATCAAGTTAGAAAGCCCATAATCCAGCTCAAAAGCCAGAAAGAAAAATTCTAAGGATATGGAAACTAAGAAGAAGCAAAGCCAGAGCAAGAGAAAAGTTTACATCTGAAAGGCCCTCAGAGCTATTGAAACTTGATGGAGCCTAAGGGGCTAGAGTTTAACCAAATTTTGGGGAGGGTGAGTGGAAGCCAAGGCCTGGAAGTGAGTCTCCTGCCTACACTCAGAGCTGGGAAAGACTTAACCAGGCCCGAGAGCAATCTGTCCTGTCCATTGGCCTAGGACCACAGCAACCACAGCAGGTAACTTGGGTAATAAGTGGAAAAAGTCATCTGGGAGGAAAAGGAAACTTCAGCCTCTTCTGGAGGTGTGAGAGTTGAACCAAGATTTTTTTTTTTTTTTTCAACAAATACTCATTTGTTGTGTTTATGTTAAGAACAGCCATGGATTGTTCTAAGTTCTTCACAAACATTAATTTATTTAATCCCGATAATGACTTTCTGAGAAAAAACTGGTTTAGTGAAAAGAGGCAAACACCAAAGTGCCCCATGGGGTCTCCTCCACAGCTTAGGCTGCATGGAGCTCCTGTGGGAAATAACTCTTGCTGAAGATGCACTAAGCCGAAAATTACAAAGCACAACTGAAAACAACCATGACAGAAAATCGGCAGTCACAATAAACAGGAGAATTCATTTTCATCACAGATAATAGACTACTTTGTGGAAGTGATTCCATTTTCTAGGTGATGGAAATTGAAGTTTTGATATTTTAAGTGACCTCTGTCACATGGGCACTCCGTGGAGAGCCAAGATTAAAATCTGAACTCCAGAGACCAACCTCTTGGTCACTAGCCTCTAATGTGCCTTTTTTTTTTTCCTACAAAATTCAATTCCTTACAAGTTCCATATAAATTTACCAAATTCTGGATCTATAGTTACCTCTAAATATAATTACAGAGACACAGTTCTGTCAATAAATAACCACAGTTAAGTGAAAAGTGCTAGTTAAAAGAAACACACACCTAAACCCAGGTAAGCTCCCTCTCAGTGTAAAGTACACATCTCATTAATTTTTGCTCAAGTTTTCTCTTCTTCTAGTTGCAAATTTAGCCTGACTTTTTCTCCCCAAAGGCAGAAACCTCAGGAGCTGCCTGGTGTTCTCCCTCCAGATACAGCAAGCCCTTGCTGATCTCCTTGGCCACGTGAGAGCAGAGGTGTGGTTTTTTTCCTCAGTCTCTGGTAATCACAAAGCTTAGTGCCAACAGTGGGTATGCATGTTTTCCCCCTCACCATCTGTACAGGAAAGCGTTTCAGCTGTCAGTCTTCTCTCAAAGTGAACTAAATCCTGTGACAGGAAACCTGATACTGTGGTCTGAACCTGACTTCCTCAGGTTTTCTCCATCAGGGGCCGCTTCCTTGGTTATTGCAGGCAGACACCATTTTGTACACTCATCCCATTCATGTTCCTGCTTTAATAATGCCTCTCTGCATCCAGCAAACTTTTTCTCTCCAAGCTTTGATTTGTGAAGGCCCTGAGCTCTCTCCTTGTGGTG